>NW_019943853.1:0-8533 GCF_002910315.2 Salvelinus sp. IW2-2015
AATGGAACTTTTAATCACCCGCAACCTGCATTCAGAATCAGGGCCCCAGACTGCAACAGTTTAGTCACATTGGCTGTGCGAGTAAAACATATGTATTAGTCGCATCGGTGCTTGCTGCTCATTCTACATGGTCATCTTACTCCAAACGTCCTATTTTTTTTTAGGAGGCTAAAATCATGATTTGGTCAAACAGTAATGTTCATTATCCTCATGATTCCTGTAATGACAGTTTTTGCCCTGCCCCTGTGCCTGTTTCGCTGGGGCCTGCTGCTGTGATGAGACACTAACTTCCTCACCCCGCGCCCCGGGAGTAAAACATTGTTCTGGTTGTAGGCTATAACATTTCTTAATCCAGTTGCGGGAGAAACACAGATTTGGAAGCAACTAATGTTGTCGCTGTTGAAAATAGAGAGAGGSTTCTCAGCTTTCTGTAGGTATACGTTTTATTTCTCAACTCTCAAAATTGTGCTCTATAGAACTATTTTATAACCAATACATTTGATATGGCATTGAGATACAGATAGTGTGAAATACACAGTGGGTAGTAGGCTACAACTACAATGTATTTTTAGGACATTGCATTTACTGTTAGATTAACACATGGCTACAGTACAAGCAGTGGGTATTATGTTTAGAGTTAGCGATCTTGCTATGGTGTTTTTTTGTTTCCTCTTACTCAGGTGGTGAATTAGCCCCAAATAAATTAGCCTATGATATTAGCAAACATAAATATTTAGTCAAATAAAATCTTATTGGTCACATGCGCTGAATACAACAGGTGTAGACTTTACAGTGAAATGCTTACTTACAAGCCCGTTGCCAACAATGCGGAGTTAAAAAGTAAGAAAAAAGTAAATATTAACAATACATTTATCTATTGAACAAAATACAAATCTGGAGCCCTATTTTAACAGTAAAATATAACAATAATAGCCAAATTGTCAACCCAAAATTCATGAAAATCACTGAATAAGGTTGCACATCAAAATATCTTGAATCATGCATTCCTGCCTGGATACGTTAGATGAAACCACTTATTTATTGAATACCATCTGTCGTCTATTACACCTCTTAAAAAAACATTGTGAATGACTGTAAGTGGTTAATAATTGTTTCTATTGTGTGACGCTACAATTTTTTCGGTTGCGACCAAAATATGGTCTGATGCTTCCAAATGAAAAAGTTAGTGGTACCAGTGCCACCAGGGGAAAATGTTAGTGTGGATCCCTGAGAATGACTGCCGGGGTAGGGAAGATTCATTCATGAGACTCAGTGTTGCCAACAAATTTTCAGGGGAAGTTGCTAGAGGCAGGTCGATTTGTTGCTAAAAGTTGCTAAATGACGTTGTGATGTCATTGCGTGATGACGTCATTACGCAAAACTGCATCATTACGTAGGATACACAATAACGTTACTCAAATTGACTGGCCATCTCGGCGAAAAAATATGATTTGACATTTGTTCGTTTAGATTTTTTTGTTTATTATCATATATTTTTTATTTGTAAAAGTAATATAAACACAACACATTTTATATGATCACATTATTATTTTTTTTAAACACAACACATTGAATTATTGAACAACTACACATTATTGAACAATTACATTTTATTTATTTTCTTTTTAACTAGTAAACCTACACATTCTGAACAATTATAGTTTTAGGCAGTGTATTGGTAATTAGTTAACATGCTCAACAATTATAGGTGAAGATGAAGTCCTCTTCATCTTCACTGTCCAACTGCATTGTCACGGAGCTGGAACCAGCAGTAGAGGATGGAGCGGCCTTAAAGCTGTATGCTGCTGTGGTGCCAAACTGCTGCAGAACTTCACTTGGTCGTTTATACTGGTAACAGGTTTCACCAGCCAGCTTCAGTCCATACCGCACCAGGAGTATGGAGTTGAGAGTGTGCAGTGACATTCTATTTCTTAACTTTGACTTGACCACACTCATTTGGCTGAACAGCCGTTCAACCTCCGCATTTGAGTGTGGCAAGGAGAGGACAGCGAGTGCAGCTTTGCACAGTTCTTCAAATGGATTTGACCCGGAAGAGTCCGCGTAGTTATTGACTTCACTCCAAAACTGGACTGTATTTTCAGTTGAGTCCCACCTAAACAGATGGATGTTTCTCCATTGGGAAACAATTTAATCAATTGTTTGGGGCTGGTACCCCAGTAGCTCAGCTACTATAATAATTTCAGTGGTGCCTTTATTGTGCTTTAGCGTTTCCTTAACACTGAACAAGGCCATGTTTCGCATCGCTCCAAGGTTGTCTGGGAGTCTTGCTTGCAGCTCCTTGCTTAAAGCAACAATGTAGTTGATGCACTGTCTCCGAATGACCTTTTGTCTTCTTGCGCAAGACTGAGTTGGTACACCGTGCTCTCCAAAAGGTACCCAAGGTATGGTGATGGACTGAGATGTCCATCAATGGCATCCTTCATGACATCCATTTTTGCCATAGGGTTGACTACTCTGCTGCAAATTGATGGTAAGAGGTGTACCAGATTGTCCAAAAGCTTGACAGGATCTGTTTGCCCCTCCCTCAAATGACTTCACTGCAACTTGTACGTTGTGATCTGCAGGGGTTTCTGGCCACAATTAATGGTGGCATACACTGCTTTGTACGCCTCGCGCCGCTTTAGGGAATTCGAAAACCAGTTGTATGTTTCCCTGATTAATTATTCAACACTCCTAGGGATGGTTTCTTTGGATGCTGCACTGACAGCCAATTGTATAGAATAGCACACACAGCGGATGAGTACCCAATTGGGCAATGCACATTCTTCCTTTAAAATCTTGTGCACCCCGTTGTGCACCCCAGTCATCACGGACGCATGATCAGTGCCAATACCCTGAAGATTCTCTTTTTTAAGGTTACACTTCTCAAGAAACTCAACTACCGCCTTTACTATTGATCTGGCATCGCCCCCCTCCAATTCAACCAGCCCGAGAAATGTGGACACAACAGTTCTTTTTTTAGCACTGAAATACCGAAACACCACACCCAGGTATTTCGAGACATTGACATCAGTGGACTCATCCAAAAGGAGACTGAACTTCTCATCCCCCACATCTGATGTTACCCTTTTGAGAAAATAAGGAGCCAGTACTCCCCTAATCATTTCTGTGCACTTGGTGCGGTGCATTGGGAAGTTTGTTGCTGCCACAGAATCTGAAAAGGCAGCTTTGCAAGCCATACCTAAATGGTTGCATGCTAGCAGCAAACAATGCTCCGCAATGCGCATTGCCATATTAGCTTCTGCGCTTTTGCAGTTATCCACTTTCTTAACCAACTGTGGTAATGTCGACTGCGTTGTGGGGTTGTCGGTTTTGATTTATTTATATGCTTTGCTGTAGCACATGTTTTTTGATGTCATACTTTTTGCAAGCTATCTGATTTGCAGTACGTCAATCATCCCCAATTACTGGCTTCAGCCACCCTTTAAATTCAGGTACAGACTCCCACTCCTTTCTGTACTTCTGGCTGTACAATTTTGATTGAGACATGTTGATTGATGTTGTAAGTTCTGTTCAAGATCAAACATTTGTGACCAACTATCTCCAACTATCTTCACTTCCCTAGTCAGCCAACAATGATTTGCAATTTGCTGAAATTGCTGCTGGCCTGCTGCTGCCTGTGCATGAGCTGAGCGCCTGCTGCTGACGTCACTCACAATGCACTTTTGCAGCCAGGCACGTGTGTTGTGACTGAGTGTGTGACAGAGAAAATCGATTGTGTGTCATTTAGAGGGAAAATGCATTTTAGCGTTTGAGTCACTTTTCAAAAGTTGCTAAAAGTTCCAAATAAATTTTAAAAAGTAGCAAAATTTGTTGCTAGGTGCTGTTTGAAAAAAAGTTGCTAGGGTACTCTGAAAAGTTGCTAAATCTAGCAGCAAAATTGCTAAATTGGCATCACTGATGAGACTACCTAAATCATCTAAACTGGAACGGCCATCTCAGTAACTGGTGCAATAAATCCAACTACTAACAGATTGGATTAGTTTAGAAACATGTGTTATTTCTTTTGTGTAGTATAAGATTAATCAACCGATCAATGTACATGCAAAAACACAGGTATTTTAACAAACACTTCTGATAATCAACCTGTAGTGGAGCATGCTGGGAAATATGATAATGATGGGCGTGGTTTTAAGCAAGTTTGTAATTTTAGTCAAATCTTGAGCAATCTAAAATCTAGTGTGGAGCAAACTGTTGCAGCTGGTTGCCTTGATATTTCTGGGTTGTAATACAAGATCATTGATAACCAAAGTGGATGAATTTGAACTGCTTCTTCAATGAGTAAATTAAGACATTGGATGTGTCACTGAAACTAGGCCCACGAAAATATCCTAGATGAATCTCTTTTCATATAAAACGATCAGCTGTTCAGAAAGACAGGTCCAGAGGGGGGATGAGAGGGGGCGTGGCTATGTATGTGAACCATAGTATGCAGGCAAAGAGAAGAACTGACCCAGTGAAAGAGGAATTTGAGTGTATGCGGCTTCAGCTCCGCCCTAAACGACTCCCCAGCTCAGTCTCAACTCTGGTAGTGTTAGTACTCTACCATCCACCATGGGCAAATGAGAACACACTTCAGCAGAACACTATGAATTATCTCATCAACACCATCGATGTGATCAGGATGTTCTCTCCCCAAATGGGGCTCATCCTGTGTGGAGACTTTAATCACCTGCCTATCAAGATGCTGACAAACTCCCATCCAGACATGAAACAAGTGGTCAAAGACAAGACCAAAGGGGACTCCATCTTAGATCTGATCATTACAAATATGAAGAATCACTACAACACCCCTACTGTACTTACTCCTCTCATATCCAGTGATCACAAATGTCTGCTGTTCTCCCCAAACACAACATCAGGAGGGAGAAGCAAGGTGCAGCGGAAAAAAGGACATCTGGTAACCCAGAACAGAAAGGAGGCCTTAGCACGATGTATGGCAAGTACTGACTGGTCTGCCAAATATGGGGTGGAGAGCATAGATGTAAAGGTGGAGACGTTCAACTCCTGCATCCAAACTGCACTTGATGTATGCATGCCAATAAGAACACAGCAACACTGGACAAGCCCTGGATGACTGAAGGAATAAAGGCTGCCATCAGGAAAAGACAGAAGATTTTCAACAGATGAAATGGAGAAAATACAGAAACACAGTGCAAATGCTTATCAAGGAAGCAAAAACAAGCTACTACAAAACCGAAATCCAGGACCTAAAGAAGAAAAACCTTAAGGGATGGTGGGAATTCATTAAAAAAGGACTGGGACGAAAGACAACATCAGGAGGGAGAATACAGGTGGAGGGAATTGAAGACAACGATGTGGCTGATGTTTTGAATGTATTTTTTGCTGAAGCATGGACAAGCACCACACCTCTTGCCAACTTCCCCCTGCCCATGCCTACAAGTCAGGTTGAACCACAAAAACAAGTCAGCGCTAAACCACAAAAACAAGCCATACAGATACCTGCCATGTTGTGGAGTCAGTAAAAGTCAGAAATAGCGTTATAAATATTCACTTACCTTTGATGATCTTCATCAGAATGCACTCCCAGGAATCCCAGTTCCACAATAAATGTTTGTTTTGTTCGATAAAGTTCATCTTTATGTCCAAATACCTCCTTTTTGTTAGCGCGTTTAGTTCACCAATCGAAATTCACAAGGCTCCCCAAGTCCAGACGAAAATCCAGACGAAAAGTCAAAAACGTTCCATTACAGTTCGTAGAAACATGTCAAACGATGTATAGAATCAATCTTTGGATGTTTTTATCATAAATCTTCAATAATGTTTCAACCGGACAATTCCTTTGTCTTTAGAAATGAAAAGGAACGCAGCTCGCTCTCATGTCCGCGCGCCTTACTTAGCTCATGGCATTCTGCCAGACCTTTTAGTCAAACAGCTCTTATTCTCTCCCCTCACAGTAGAAGCCTGAAACAAGGTTCTAAAGACTGTTGACATCTAGTGGAAGCCTTAGGAAGTGCAATATGACCCCATAGTCACTGTATATTCGAAAGGCAATGACTTAAAAAACTACAAACCTCGGATTTCCCACTTTCTGGTTGGATTTTTCTCAGGTTTTTGCCTGCCATATGAGTTCTGTTATACTCACAGACATCATTCAAACAGTTTTAGAAACTTCAGAGTGTTTTCTGTCCAAATCTACTAATAATATGCATATATTAACTTCTGGGCCTGAGTGGCAGGCAGTTTACTCTGGGCACGCTTTTCATCCAAACGTGAAAATGCTGCCCCCTATCCAAACAGGTTTAACACCTCCTACTGGCAGGGGACTATTCCTGCTGCCTGGAAGACTGCCAATGTGTGTCCCATACCTAAAGTGTCCAACCCATGTACAGTGGGTGACTGGAGGCCCATCATCTCTCTAACTTCATGCCTTGGAAAAATCCAGGAGAACTTCATCAAAAAAAACTCCTGGTTGACAGCTACAGACTCCAGAAACCTTCACCATTGTTGGTTGTTACTTGCTGATATGTCCAAAGCCTTTGATCGAGTAGATCACGCAAAGCTCCTGCAACATCTGTCTGACATTGAACTGTGTCCAAGGTTACTAGCCTGGCTCCACAGCTACACCACAGGAAGAAGACAGAGGGTGATGGTTACTAGCCTGGCTCCACAGCTACACCACAGGTAGAAGACAGAGGGTGATGGTTACTAGCCTGGCTCCACAGCTACACCACAGGAAGAAGACAGAGGGTGATGGTTACTAGCCTGGCTCCACAGCTACACCACAGGAAGAAGACAGAGGGTGATGGTTACTAGCCTGGCTCCACAGCTACACCACAGGAAGAAGACAGAGGGTGATGGTTACTAGCTTGGCTCCACAGCTACACCACAGGTAGAAGGCAGAGGGTGATGGTTACTAGCCTGGCTCCACAGCTACACCACAGGAAGAAGACAGAGGGTGATGGTTACTAGCCTGGCTCACAGCTACACCACAGATAGAAGGCAGAGGGTGATGGTTACTAGCCTGGCTTCACGCTACACCACAGGTAGAAGGCAGAGGGTGATGGTTACTAGCCTAGCTCCACAGCTACACCACAGAAGAAGACAGAGGGTGATGGTTACTAGCCTGGCTCCACAGCTACACCACAGGAAGAAGACAGAGGGTGATGGTTACTAGCCTGGCTCCACAGCTACACCACAGGTAGAAGGCAGAGGGTGATGGTTACTAGCCTGGCTCCACAGCTACACCACAGGTAGAAGGCAGAGGGTGATGGTTACTAGCCTGGCTCCACAGTACACCACAGGAAGAAGACAGAGGGTGATGGACACTAGCCTGGCTCCACAGCTACACCACAGGTAGAAGGCAGAGGGTGATGGTTACTAGCCTAGCTCCACAGCTACACACAGGAAGAAGACGAGGGTGATGGTTACTAGCCTGGCTCCACAGCTACACCACAGGAAGAAGACAGAGGGTGATGGACACTAGCCTGGCTCCACAGCTACACCACAGGTAGAAGACAGAGGGTGTGGTTACTAGCTTGGCTCCACAGCTCAACCACAGGTAGAAGGCAGAGGGTGATGGTTACTAGCCTGGCTCAACAGCTACACCACAGGTAGAAGACAGAGGGTGATGGTTACTAGCCTGGCTCCACAGCTACACCACAGGAAGAAGACAGAGGGTGATGGTTACTAGCCTGGCTCCACAGCTACACCACAGGAAGAAGGCAGAGGGTGATGGTTACTAGCCTGGCTCCACAGCTACACCACAGGTAGAAGACAGAGGGTGATGGACACTAGCCTGGCTCCACAGCTACACCACAGGAAGAAGACAGAGGGTGATGGTTACTAGCCTGGCTCCACAGCTACACCACAGGTAGAAGAGACAGAGGGTGATGGTTACTAGCTGTGGCTCCACAGCTACCACAGGTAGAAAGACAGAGGCTGATGGTTACTAGCCTGGCTCCACAGCTACACCACAGGAAGAAGACAGAGGGTGATGGTTACTAGCCGCTCCACAGCTACACCACAGGAAGAAGACAGAGGGTGATGGTTACTAGCCTGGCTCCACAGCTACACAGACCAAGGTAGAAGGCAGAGGGTGATGGTTACTAGCCTGGCTCCACAGCTACACCACAGGAAGAAGACAGAGGGTGATGGTTACTAGCCTGGCTCCACAGCTACACCACAGGAAGAAGGCAGAGGGTGATGGTTACTAGCTTGGCTCCACAGCTACAAGGCAGAGGGGTGATGGTTACTAGCCTGGTCCACAGCTACACCACAGGAAGAAGGCGAGGGTGATGGTTACTAGCTTGGTCCACAGCTCACCACAGGAAGAAGGCAGAGGGGTGATGGTTACTAGCCTGGCTCCACAGCTACACACAGGAAGAAGACAGAGGGTGATGGTTAACTAGGCCTGGCTCCACAGCTACACCACAGGAAGAAGGCAGAGGGTTGATGGACACTAGCTCGCAGCCTGGCTCCACAGCTACACCACAGGAAGAAGACAGAGGGTGGATGGTGACTGGGAGCGCACCATGGCTCGCCCACAGTC
>NW_019943853.1:13013-13757 GCF_002910315.2 Salvelinus sp. IW2-2015
CAGAGGGTGATGGTTACTAGCTTGGCTCCACAGCTACACCATAGGTGGAGGCAAAGCAGCTGGAAGAGTGGGCCACATCCAACAACATGCTCCTGAATGGGAAAAAGTCTGTGGAAATGCAGATATGTTTTTCTAGAGACCACCCACAACCTGCACCACTAATCCTAGAAGGACAGGACGTACCAGTGGTAACAACAACTAAGTATCTTGGTTTTCATTTAGACTCTAACCTCAGTGGTGACACACATGTGGAGCAGTCAGGGAGAAAGGCCTCAAAACACCTGCACTTTTTGACTGTTCTTGACAGAAATGGTCTACCCACTGAAGATCTGGTCAGAGTATACACGACACTGGTCAGGCCTTGTCTGGAATACGGTGGAGTGCTGTTAGTTGGTTGCAGTAAAAAGCAGAAGGCCCAACTAGACAGGGTGCAGAGGAGGGCCTTGAGGATCATCTCCAGAGGTGGAGCAGTCCAACCACAGCTCCCCTCACTGCAGAGCAGTCCAACCACAGCTCCCCTCACTTGTTGTTTTGCAGAGCAGTCCAACCAACAGCCCCCATCACTGCAGAGTACAGTCCAACCACAGCTCCCCTCACCTGCAGAGAGCAGCCAACACAGCTCCCCTGACTGCAGAAGCAGTCACCACAAGCTCCCTCACTGCAGAGCAGGCCAACCACAGCTCCCCTCACTGCAGAGCAGGCCAACCACAGTCCCCTCACTGCAGAGCAGTCCAACCCACAGCT
>NW_019943853.1:19864-39072 GCF_002910315.2 Salvelinus sp. IW2-2015
CCCTCACTGCAGAGCAGTCCAACCACAGCTCCCCTCACTGCAGAGCAGTCCAACCACAGCTCCAATCACTGCAGAGCAGTCCAACCACAGCTCCCCTCACTGCAGAGCAGTCCAACCACAGCTCCCCTCACTGCAGAGCAGGCGAGAGCAGGCTGCAGTACACCTGGTGAAGGACATGCACACGTACACTCTTGACCATCCACTGAATGACCTGCTCCCTCCAAAAAGAGGTAACTGCACCACCATGCTCCCGAGAAACAGCCACGAACTGTCATGTATAACAACTCGTACGAACCGCCTGCGAAGCACCACTCTACCCACTGCATTTTTCACTTTTATCTTTGAGCAAGAATAAATCAACTATAACTCAAACAGCTATTTTCAGGTCTGTTTGATCGGGTTCAAGTCCGGGCTCTGGCTGGGCCAGTCAAGGACATTCAGAGACTTGTCTCAAAGCCACTCCTGTGTTGTCTTGGGTGTGTGCTTAGAGTCGTTGTTTTGTTGGAAGGTGAACCTTCGCCCCAGTCTGAGGTTCTGAGCGCTCTGGAGCAGGTTTTCATCAAGGATCTCTCTGTACTTTGCTCTGTTCATCTTTCCCTCAATCCGGACTAGTCTCCCAGTCCCTGCCACTGAAAACATCCCCACAGTATGATGCTGCCACGACTATGCTTCACCATAGGAATGGTGCCAGGTTTCCTCCAGACGTGACCCTTGGCAGTCAGGCCAAAGAGTTCAATCTTGTTTTCATCAGACCAGAGAATCTTGTGTCTCATGGTCTGAGAGTCCTTTAGGTGCCTTTTGGAAAACTCCAAGCAGGCTGTTGTGTGCCTTTTACTGAGGAGTGGCTTCCGTCTGGCCACTCTACCAGAAATGCTTGATTGGTGGAGTGCTGCAGAGATGATTCTCCTTCTGGAAGGTTCTCCCATCTCCACAGAGGAACTCTGGATCTTTGTCAGAGTGACCATCATGTTCTTGGTCACCTCCCTGACCAAGGCCCTTTCCCTCGATTGTTCAGAACTGTGTTCTTAGGGACCTTCAATGCTCAGACACTTTTTGGTATCCTTCCTGTGCCTCGACACAATCCTCTCTCGGAGCTCTACGGACAATTCCTTTGACCTCATGGCTTGGTTTTGCTCTGACATGCACTGTCAACTGTGGGACCTTATATAGACAGGTGTGTGCCTTTCCAAATCATATCCAATCAATTGAATGTACCACAGGTGGACTCCAATCATGTTGTAGAAACATCTCAAGGATGATCAATGGAAACAGGATGCACCTGAGCTCAATTTTGAGTTTCATAGCAAAGGGTCTGAATACTTATGTAGATAAGGTATTTCAGTTTTTTTATTTGTAATTGATTAGCAAACATGTATAAAACATTTTTGGGGGGTGTTGTGGGTAGATTGATGAGGGGAAAACATTATTTAATCAATTTTAGAATAAGGCTGTAATGTAACAAAATGTGGAAAAGGTGAAGGGGTGTGTGTGTGTGTGTGTGTGTGTGTGTGTGTGTGTGTGTGTGTGTGTGTGTGTGTGTGTGTGTGTGTGTGATATATGTGTGTGTGTGGTGTGTGTGTGTGTGTGTGTGTGTGTGTGTGTGTGGTGTGTGTGTGTGTGTGTGTGAGTGTGTGTGTGTTTGTGTGTAATAATTAAGGGTTTTGTGGGTGTTGGGGTAGCCCCTCCTCCCACCATCTCCTCTCTGCTCGCTGTGACCTGCATCTGTTTCTCTGGTTGCCCTGGTAACGGCAACACCAGTGTGCTGAGCCATGCAAGGTCTGTACAGGCAGGTTAGATCTCTTTGTTTGTGTTGTGTTCTCAGTCCATCTAAATTATAATTTTGACATAACCCCCACTGACCTGCTGCCTGTAATGATTGAGTTGATGAGACTTAACCTCTGGTCATTGGTCATGTCCCATCAACTGCAGCTCTCATTAATCTGTATTTTCTCTCTCGACTATCCATCTTAATCTCTTAATATTTTTATCGTCCTCTCTCGGTCATCCAGCCCTCTTCAATACGTTATTTCGTTCTTTACCTTGGTCTCACTCTCTTCTTAGATTGTATGATTCCTCCTCTCTCTATTTACTCTTATTTCGCTCTCTCTCTCTTGGTAGTCCAGGTAGCTATTTGGTTAACTATTTGCCAGTCTTATGGCTTGGGGGTAGAAGCGTTTCAGAGTCCTGTTGGTTCCAGAAAGTGCATCAGTACCACTTTCCGTGCGAGAGCAGAGAAAACAGTCTATGACTTGGGTGGCTGGAGTCTTTTTCGGGCCTCCTCTGACACTGCCTGGTAATAGTGATGTCCTGGATGGCAGGGAGCTCGGCCCCAGTGATGTAGCTGGGTCAATCACACTACCCTCTATAGAACCTTGAGGTCTGATGCCAAGCCAAACTTTTTGAGGATCTGAAGCCATGGCAAATCTCTTTCAGCCTCCTATGGGAATGAGGCATTGTGTTGGTGTGTGTGGACCATGTTAATTCCTTAGTGATGTGGACACCGAGGATCTTGAAGCTCTCGATCCGCTCCACTACAGCCCCATCGATGTGGACTGGGGCGTGCTCGGCCCTCCATTTCCTGTATTCCATGATCAGCACCACATTGCCAGGTCACTAACCTCCTCCTTATAGGCAGTCTCATCGTCGTTAGGTGATCAGGCCTACGATCATCATGCCGTCAGTAAACTTTATGATGGTGTTGGAGTCAGGCGCGGGCGGCCATTCAGTTGTGGGTCAACAGGGAGTACAGGAGGGGACTGAGCACGCACCCCTGAGGAGCCCCCATGTTGAGGGTCAGCATGCACATGTGTTGTTGCCTACTCTCACCACCTGGAGGCAGCCTGTCAGGAAGTCAAGGATCCAGTTGCAGAGGGAGGTTCTCAGTCCCAGGGTCCTGAGCTTAGTGATGAGCTTGGAGGGCACTATGGGGCTGAATGCTGAGCTGTAATCAATTAACAACATTCTCACATTGGTGTTCCTCTTATACAGGTGGGCGAGGGAAGTGGGGCGTGCAATAATATTTTGTCATCTGGTGTCTGTCATGATGTTGTTGATGTGAGCCATGACCAGCCTTTCAAAACATTTCATGCCTACAGATGTGATTGCTAAGGGGCAATAGTCATTTAAACAGGTTACCTTGGCGTTCTTGGGCACAGGGACTATGGTGGTCTACTTGAAACGTAGGTATTACAGACATGGTCAGGGAAAGGTTGACAAATGTCAGGCCACTCGGCCTTGTGAATGTTAACCTGTTTAAAGATCGAACTCACATGGAGAGCGAGATCACACTGTCCTCTGGAACAGCTGGTGCTCTCATGTATGGTTCATTGTTTCTTGCCTCGAAGCTTAGCATTGAAGGCATTTAGCTCGTCTAGTAGGCTTGCGTCACCGGGCAGCTCGTGGCTTGGTTTCCCTTTGTAATCTGTGATAGTTTGCAAGCCCTGCCACGTCCAATGAGCGTCAGAGCCAGCGTAGTAGGTTTCGATCTTAGTCCTGTATTGACGCTTTGCCTGTTTGAAGGCTCATCGGCGGTCGTAGCGAGATTAATTATAAGCGTTTGGATTAGTCTCCCGCTCCTTGAAAGCAGCAGCTCTAGCCTTTAGCTCAGTGCGGATGTTGCCTGTAATCCATGGCTTCTGGTTGGGATATGTACTTATGGTCACTGTGGAGACAACGTCGTCGATGCACTTGTTAATGAAGCCGGTGACTGATGTGGTAAACTCCTCAATGTTATCAGATAAATCCCTGAACATATTCCAGTCTCTGCTAGCGAAACAGTTCTGTAGCTTACCATCTGCTTCATCGGACCACTTCCGTATTAAGCGGGTCACTCAGTTTTTGCTTGTAAGCAGGAATCGGGAGGATAGAGTTATGGTCAGATTTGCCAAAGGGAGGGCAAGTTAGAGCAAAATGATTAATCATATCACTTCAGTAAATGATTTGTAAATGCTTGATGACCATAGATTTGAGCATGTGAAGCCTCCATTTCAGAAAATCCCATGTGAAGCCTCCATTTCAGAAAATCCCATGTGAAGCCTCCATTTCAGAAAATCCCATGTGAAGCCTCCATTTCAGAAAATCTCAAATGTCTCATTGGTGTTACCATCATTGGTGTTACTATTCCTACTGGTGGCACAATGTTATCATAATGGTATCAATTGTTTAAAGTCATTAAGCTACCATGCTAGTTGATTTCGAATGGGAAGATGTATCCAAATAAATAAAAATAATAATAAATATTAAAATAAGTTCATGTTTTCCAAAAATCCTTGCCCAAATGCCACCGTATTTTAAGAATGACCCACATACCATCACCCACACATACCATCCTATCCTTGTCATTCCCTTCCCATTAGTATTATACTAGTCCAGTTCGCTCCCAGTCAACAACTGCTGAGGGTCTCTGGCAGAAGTTCAGAGAGTCTGGGGAACTCTCTCATCCTCGCCTTGCATGGCCCTTTTTTCTTTATTTTATAAATCTGCAATCTCTTCCCCTGCTCTGAAATGCCTTTAGATATAATTAATATTGAATGGAGCCGTGCCTAAGCTTCTGCCCAGTCTCTTTCAAGTACCGGGGTTACTTCAAACTTCCCTATTGTTAGTTTCTATTTCTCTGACGCTGGAACATTCCGCCACACTAACTCGCTAGGAAGTAATTTCATGTTCTGTTTCTCTTTGAGGTTTCAGCCGCCGAGTGGCAAGGGAAACAGTTTGAGCTTCTTCCTTCAACTAGGAAACCTCGATGTGGTACACATCATTTCATATTCATGAGATGTTGGACGACGGGGAGATAAATCATTGATTTGGTTTCCATTAGCCTGAGAAAGAAAACGCTGGAAATTGATGGTGGCCATTTAAAAAATATTTTTTTTTTAGCACCACTATTCAGGAGATGAAATTGACAGCAAACTGAAATGGGAACAACAGCCAGCTATACTATGGAGAGGCCGCTTTTCCCATTACAGTTGCATATCAAGTTCATGTGCTGGAATTGACTAGAGCCTAAATGAATTTGAACCTAACTCTGCTCACTACCACTGCAGTAAAGCCTACTGGGATCAACAGGCAAACAGAGACATGTACACACACACATTACACTCATGCGCATAACAATACACACATTCCCTACTTTACTCAAGCTTTGGTGATTGTTGTTGTTACCTTGAGAACTCGGCTTCTTTCTCTGTCCACAATAGAGGGCCTATGAGGGGGCGTGGTCTGTCACCTTAACCAGCCAGTAAAGGACAGCTGTTGGTCTGATTGATGTACGGATAGGGCGAGGGGGAGGTGCCTGTCGTCATGGAGATGGGTGAAGATGACTTCTGTATTTACATTCTAGGGGTCATTATGAAGGGGCTCAAATGGAGACAGATCTCACTCCCGGTAAAGACACAACACTAGATTGTGTGCGTGTGCGCGCGCATGCGCGCAATAGTTAGTATGTAGTAAATAAATGAGCCCATTCTCCTTGTGGAGTCCTCTGTATTAAGCCTTTTGCCCCATGCTACCTCTAACCCCCAACTCTGTTTATCAGAGGAGAGAGAGTGCATGCAGAACTCTGCAAAAATATCCTCCTTATACAACGTAAAACACCAAATAATGCATGCAGAGCAGAATTAGGCCGATACCCGCTAATTATCAAAATCCAGTAAAGAGCCGTTAAATTCTACAACCACCTAAAAGGAAGCGATTCCCAAACTTTCCATTAAAAAGCCATCACTTATAGAGAGATTAACCTAGAGAAGAGTCCACTAAGCAAGCTGGTCCTGGGGCTCTGTCCACAAACTGACCCCACAGAGCCCCAGGACAGCAACACAATTAGACCCAACCAAACCAATGAGAAAACAAAAAGTTAATTACTTAACACATTGGAAAGAATTTTCAAAAAACAGAGCAAATTAGAATACTATTTGGCCCTAAACAGAGTGTAACAGTGGTAGAATACCTGACAACTGACTGAAACAAAATTAAGGAAAGCTTTGACTATGTACAGACTCAGTGAGCATAGCCTTGCTATTGAGAGAGGCCGCCATAGGCAGACCTGGCTCTCAAGAGAAGACAAATGATGTGCAAACTAAGCTGCACTTCCTAACCTGCCAAATGTATGACCATATTAGAGACACATACAGTGCATTCGTAAAGTATTCAGACCCCTTGACTTTTTCCACATTTGTTTCGTTACAGCCTTATTCTAAAATGGATTAAATAAATAAAAATCTTCATCAATCTACACACAATACCTCATAATGACAGTGAAAACAGGTTTTTAGAATTTTTGCAAATGTATTAAACATTTAAAACAGAAATAAACTCAGCAAAAAAAGAAAAATCCCTTTTTCAGGACCCTATCTTTCAAAGATAATTCGTAAAAATCCAAATAACTTTACACATCTTCATTGTAAAGGGTTTAAACACTGTTTCCCATGCTTGTTCAATGAACCATAAACAATTAATGAACATGCACCTGTGGAAAGGTCGTTAAGACACTAACAGCTTAAAGACGGTAGGCAATTAAGGTCACAGTTATGAAAACTTAGGATACTAACGAGGCCTTTCAACTGACTCTGAAAAATACCAAAAGAAAGATGCCCAGGGTCCCTGCTCATCTGCATGAACGTGCCTTAGGCATGTAGCAAGGAGGCATGAGGACTGCAGATGTGGCCAGGGCAATAAATTGCAATGTCCGTACTGTGAGACGCCTAAGACAGTGCTACAGGGAGACGACAGCTGATTCGTCCTCGCAGTGTGACAGACCACATGTAACCACATCTGCACAGGATCTTGGTACATCCTCGAACATCACACCTGCGGGACAGGTACAGGATGGCAACAACTGCCCCACAAGGAACGCACAATCCATCCATCAGTGCTCAGATTGTCCGCAATAGGCTGAGAGAGGCTGGACTGAGGGCTTGTAGGCCTGTTGTAAGGCAGGTCCTCACCAGACATCACCGGCAACAACGTCGCCTATGGGCACAAACTCACCGTCGCTGGACCAGACAGGACTGGCAAAAAGTGCTCTTCACTGACGAGTCACGGTTTTGTCACACCAGGGGTGATGGTCGGATTCGCGTTTATCATCGAAGGAATGGGCGTTACACCAAGGCCTGTACTCTGGAGCGGAATTGATTTGGAGGTGGAGGGTCTGTCATTGTCTGGGGTGGTGTGTCACAGCATCATCGTACTGAGCTTGTTGTCATTGCAGGCAATCTCAACGCTGTGCGTTACAGGGAAGACATCCTCCTCCCTCATGTGGTACCCTTCCTGCAGGCTCATCCTGACATGACCGTCCAGCATGACAATGCCACCAGCCATACTGCTCGTTCTGTGTGTGATTTCCTGCAAGACAGGAATGTCAGTGTTCTGCCATGGCCAGCGAAGAGCCCGGATCTCAATACCATTGAGCACGTCTGGGACCTGTTAGATCGGAGGGTGAGGACTAGGGCCATTCCCCCCAGAAATGTCTGGGAACTTGCAGGTGCCTTGGTGGAAGAGTGGGGTAACATCTCACAGCAACAACTGGCAAATCTGGTGCAGTCCATCAGTAGGAGATGCACTGCAGTACTTAATGCAGCTGGTGGCCACACCAGATACTGACTGTTACTTTTGATTTTGACCCCCCCCTTTGTTCAGGGATACATTATTCCATTTCTGTTAGTCACGTGTCTGTGGAACTTGTTCAGTTTATGTCTCAGTTGTTATGTTCATAAAAATATTTACACATTTTAAGTTTGCTGAAAATAAACGCAGTTGACAGTGAAAGGACGATTTTTTTTTTTTGAGTTTACCTTACTTACATAAGTATTCAGACCCTTTGCTATGAGACCCGAAATTGAGCTCTGTTGCATCCTGTTTCCATTGATCATCATTGTGATGTTTCTACAACTTGATTGGAGTCCACATGTGGTAAATTCAATTGATTGGACATGATTTGGAAAGGCACACACCTGTCTATATAAGGTCCCAAAGTTGACAGTGCATGTCAGAGCAAAAACCAAGCCATGAGGTTGAAGGAATTGTCCATAGAGCTCCGAGACAGGAATGTGTCGATGCACAGATCTGGGGAAGGGTACCAAAACATTTCTGCAGCATTGAAGGTCCCCAAGAACACAGTGGCCTCCATCATTCTTAAATGGAAGAAGTTTGGAACCACCAAGACTCTTCCTAGAGCTGGCTGCCTGGCCAAACTGAGCAATCGGGGGAGAAGGACCTTGGTCAGGGAGGTGACCAAGAACCCAATGGTCACTCTGACAGAGCTCCAGAGTTCCTCTGTGGAGATGGGAGAACCTTCCAGAAGGACAACCATCTCTGCAGGACTCCACCAATCAGGCCTTTATGGTAGAGTGGCCAGATGGAAGCCACTCCTCAGTAAAAGGCACCTGACAGCCCGCTTGGAGATTACCAAAGGCACTTCAAGGACTCTCAGACCATGAGAAACAAGATTCTCTGGTCTGATGAAACCATGATTGAACTCTTTGGCCAGAATGCCAAGCGTCATGTCTGGAGGAAACCTGGCACCATCCTTACGGTGAAGCATGGTGGTGGCAGCATCATGCTATGGGGATGTTTTTCAGCAGCAGGGCCTTGGAGACTGGGAGACGCAGGATTGGCTTCGGGGACAAGTCTCTGAATGTCCTTGAGTGGCCCTGCCAGAGCCCGTACTTGAACCCGATCGAACATCTCTGGAGAGACTTGAAAATAGCTGTGCAGCGACGCTCCCCATCCAACCTGATAGAGCTTGAGAGGATCTGCAAAGAAGAATGGGATAAGCTCCCTAAATACAGGTGTGCCAGCTTGTAGTGTCATACCCAAGAAGACTCGAGGCTGTAATCGTGCTTCAAGAAAGTACTGAGTAAAGGGTCTGAATCCTTATGTAAATGTGATATTTCCATTTTTACTTTTTTATAAATTGTTTTTTTTTAATGTCTAAACCTGTTTTCACTTTGTCATTATGGAGTATTGTGTGTAGATTGATGAGGGGGAAATAAATTTTAGAACAAGGCTGTAACGTAACAAAAGGTGGATAAATTGAAGGGGTCTGAATACCTTCTGAATGCACTCTATTTCCCTCAGATTACACAGACCCTCAAGGAATTTGAAAACAAATCAACTCCAATATCTATTGGGTGAAATACCAGTGTGCAATCACAGCAGCAAGATGTGTGACCTGTTGCCACAAGAAAAGGGCAACCAGTGAAGAACAAACACCATTGTCAAATACAACCATATATTGTTTATTTATTTTCCCTTTTGTACTTAACTATTTGCACATCGTTATAACACTGTACATAGCCATAATATGACATTAAATGTCTCTCTATCCCTCTGAAACTTTTGTGAGTGTAATGGTTTACACTGTACAATTTTTTATTGTTTATTTCTCTTAATGTTTATTATCTATTTCACTTGCTTTGGCAATGTTAACATAATTTCCCATGCACAATTGAGCCCAGAGAGAGAAAGAGAGAGAGAGAGAGGAGAGAGAGAGAGAGAGAGAGAGAGAGAGAGAGAGAAGAGAGGCAGAGACGGAGTGTCAAACGGAGAAACGAGAGACCGATAGATACAGACTCGAGTGACTTTGTCACTAGCTAGTCACCTTGAGCTCCTGTTGGTCTCGATAATGGATTTCAGTACCATTACAGAATATAAATGTCTTCCCTCTATCACTGTGGCATGTAAACCCTGGGCCTGTATGAATTTGACCCGAAGCATTGTGTGAAAGCACTACTAATGCCGTCTTGATAATGCAGCACAACCCTATCAACACAGTTCAATTGAAATTGAACACATGAAAGTGGGGACAAGCATTTTGCTGTTAAGTGAAAAAGCACTTACTTGCAGCTAAAGTGTATTATTATTGTTATATTAAAATTAACACACAGCAAGATATTGCGCCCAATATTTCATGTACGACAGGCAGCCCCAATTCAATTTATCTCCTACACTAATGCGTCTTTTGAACAATCGTATATGGGCCCCTTCTGAAAATGGAGCTTCTGATTAGGTTAACAGACCAATTAGTGACAAAAATATCAGAATTTGGCTGGCCCTGGTCTAAATGCAGCCATAGTGTGTGTGTGTGTGTGTGTGTGTGAGAGAGACAGAAAGATTCTATGATGAAAAGAAGGCCAAGACCGAACAAGGACAAAACACCCTCAGCCCTCTCTATCCTCCCCCTGTAAAGACCAGCGGCGAGCCACTTAGCAGTCTTTGAAAAGCCCCAGCACATCCGTCTCTGCACCCGGGCGTAGCGTGCCCATCTACTCTGGTCTGGCACGGTACATGCTGTAGGGCCGGTGGCACTGCTAACAGATGCTGGGTGTTCTGCGGCTCTCTTAATCAGCCTGAGTGGTCTATCGAACAAGGGCACTGGAGGCAAGAACTGTGTTTGCTTCTCAAATGCGCCCTCACATATCCCCATGTAGTGCCAACACTAGTAAATTCCAACTACAACTGTATTTAGTACCCTAAAGATAATTGCAACTTTACGTGCCCTCTAACTACAAATAGCATACACGTTGACCCCTGATGTACCGCCCCATACAGTACATAAATACAACATAAGCCCATGGCTCTTGGTCTGTAGAGAGCAGCAGGTTAGAGGTTCACGTTGAGGATGACATGAAAAAGATTGCTGTGAAATCTGCCGTTCTATTCCTCCTTCATCCCTGTCTTCAGTGCTCCAGATCGATAGCTATCTGTGTTATTGTCTAGCCAGGCCAAGAGAGAGGGAGATTAAGAGAGGGGATRAATGAGATGTGGARGAGTGACAAGTTCAGTCCCSCTACCAGGTGTGATCTGTGTCTGGGCTTTAGTACAGCCTGAGGCTGGGGCTCCACAGAGAGAGAGACAACCCCCAGCACCTCACCTCTCTGGTGCCTCTGTTTCTCTCTCTCTGTTTCTTCCTCTGACTCTGATTCTCTCTCGCTCTCTCAAACACTCTCTCTTTCTGTCTTTCTCTCCCTCTCTCTGTCCTTTGTTCACTGTCTTTCTTTCTTTCTCTGTCTGATTCTCTCGCTCTCTCAAACTATCTATCTTTTTATCTTTCTCTCTCCCTCTCTCCTTTATTCACTCTTTCTTTGTCTGTCTGGTCTGTCTGTCTGGTCTGTCTGTCTGGTCTGTCTGTCTGGTCTGTCTGTCTGTCTGGTCTGTCTGTCTGTCTGGTCTGTCTGTCTGGTCTGTCTGTCTGTCTGTATGTCTGGTCTGTCTGTATGTCTGGTCTGTCTGGTCTGGTCTGTCTGTCTGGTCTGGTCTTTTTACTCCACAGACAGAGATGCGTACAAAGCTCTCCCTCGCCCTCCATTTGGCAAATCTGACCATAATTATATCCTCCTGATTAAAGCAGGAAGCACCAGTGACTCAGTCAATAAAAAAGTGGTCAGATGAAGCAGATGCTAAGCTACTGGACTGTTTTGCTAGCACAGACTGGAATATGTTCTGGGATTCTTCCGATGGCATTGAGGAGTACACCACCTCAGTCACTGGCTTCATCAATAAGTGCATCGAAGACGTTGTCCCAACAGTAACTGTACGTAAATACCCTAACCAGAAGCCATGGATTACAGGCAACATCCGCACTGAGCTAAAGGGTAGAGCTGCCGCTTTCAAGGAGCGGGACTCTAACCCGGAAGCTTATAAGAAATCCCGCTATGCCCACTGACGAACCATCAAACAGGCAAAGCATCAATACAGGACTAAGATCGAATCGTACGTCACCGGTTCTGACACTCGTTGGATTTGGCAGGGCTTGCAAACTATCAAAGATTACCAAGGGAAGCACCGCCGACAGCTGCTGATTACTTCTATGCTCGCTTCGAGGCAAGTAACACTGAAACATGCATGAGAGCATCAGCTGTTCCAGACGACTGTGTGATCACGCTCTCCACAGCCAATGTGAGGAAGAACTTTAAACACGTCAACATTCACAAGGCCGCAGGGCCTGACGGATTACCAGAACGTGTACTCTGAGCATGCGCTGACCAACTGGCAAATGTCTTCACTGACATTTTCAACCTCTCCCTGTCTGAGTCTGTAATACCAACATGTTTCAAGCAACCACCATAGTGTCTGTACCCAAGAACACTAAGGTAACCTGCCTAAATGACTACCGACCCGTAGCACTCACGTCTGTAGCCATGAAGTGCTTTGAAAGGCTGGTCATGGCTCACATCAGCACCATTATCCCAGAAATCCTAGACCCACTCCAATTTGCATACCGCCCCAAAAGATCCACAGATGATGCAATCTCTATTGCACTCCACACTGCCTTTTCACACCTGGACAAAAGGAACACCTATGTGAGAATGCTGTTCATTGACTACAGCTCAGCGTTCAACACCATAGTGCCCTCAAAGCTCATCACTAAGCTAAGGACCCTGGGACTGAACACCTCCCTCTGCAACTGGATCCTGGACTTCCTGACGGGCCGCACCCACACTGATCCTCAACACTGAGGTCGCTCAGGGGTGCGTGCTCAGTCCCCTCCTGTACTCCATGTTCACTCATGACTGCACTGCCAAACACGACTCCAGCACCATCATTAAGTTTTCCGATGACACAACAGTAGTAGACCTGATCAACGATGAGACAGCCTTTGAGGAGGTCAGAAACCTGGCTGTGACGTGCCAGGACAACAACCTCTCCCTTCAATGTGATCAAGACAAAGGAGATGATTGTGGACTACAGGAAAAGGAGGACCGAGCACGCCCCCATTCTCATCAACGGGGCTGTAGTGGAGCAGTTTGAGAGCTTCAAGTTCCTTGGTGTCCACATCACAAACTAACATGGTCCAAGCACACCAAGACAGTCGTGAAGAGGGCACGACAAAACCTATTCCCCCTCAGGAGACTGAAAAGATTTGGCATGGGTCCTCAGATCCTCAAAAGGTCCTACAGCTGCATCATTGAGAGCATCCTGACGGGTTGCATCGCTGCCTGTTATGGCAACTGCTCGGCTTCCGACCGCAAGGCACTACAGAGGATAACAGAGATAGATAATTGTCAAAGACTCCAGCCACCCTAGTCATAGACTGTTCTCTCTGCTACCGCACGGCAAGCGATACCGGAGTGCCAAGTCTAGGTCCAAGAGGCTTCTGAACAGCTTCTACCCCCAAAACATAAGACTCCTGAACATCTAATCAAATGGCTACCCAGACTATTTTGCATTGTCCCCCCCCCCCCTTTTATGCTACTGCTACTCTCTGTTATTATCTCTGCATAGTCACTTTATTAACTCTACCTACATGTACATATTAACCTCGACTAACCAGTGCCCCCGCACATTGACTCTGTACCGGTACCCCCTGTAATATAGCCTTGCTATTGTTATTTTACTGCTGTCTTTAATTATTTGTTACTTTTCTTTCTTTTTTGTTGTTTATTTTTCTTAAAACTGCATTGTTGGTTAAGGGCTTGTAAGTAAGCATTTCACTGTAAGGTCTAACCTTGTTGTTTTCGGGCGCATTAGACAAAATAAAATTAGATTTGTCTCACCCCCCGGCCCTGTTTATAGAAAATGTGTGTTTTTTTGCCAATTTTAAACCGCACACTTGTTGGTTTGTGTACATGGATTTTATAATGTTGTGGTTTTTTCCCCCAACACCAATTTCCATAAATTTGTATAGCTGGTCCTCATACAAATTGAGTCGAAAAGCTCTGTTTTGAAAAATCAACAAAGCATTAGAAGACTTTTGCCTTTGTTTTGGTTTTGTTTTGTTTGTCAATTATGGTGTGCAGGGTGAATATGTGGTCTGTCGTACAGTAATTTGGTAAAAAAAACAATTTGACATTTGCTCAGTACATTGTTTTTGCTGAGGAAATGTACCAGTTTTGCTGTTAATGATAATGCAGAGTATTTTCCCAAGGTTGCTGTTGACGCGCATATCCCACGGTATTTACTGGGGGTCAAATTTGTCTCCACTTTTGTGGATTGGTGTGGATCAGTCCTTCGTTCCAAATATTGGGGAAATATGCAGAGCTGAGGATGATGTTAAAGAGTTTAAGTATAGCCAATTGGAATTTGCCGGTCTGTATATTTTATTATTTAGGATACCATCACCCCACAGGCCTTTTTGGGTTGGAGGGTTTGTATTTTGTTTTTTCTGTAGTTCAATTCAATGTAATTGGAGAATCCAGTGGGTTCTGGTAGTCTTTAATAGTTGATTCTAAGATGTTTATTTGATCATGTATATGTTTTTTCTGTTTGCTCTTTGTTATAGAGGCAAAACGATTGGAGAAGTATTTTATCCATACATCTCCGTTTTGGATAGATAACTCTTCATGTTGTTATTTATTTACTATGTTCCAATTTTCCCAGAAGTGGTTCGATTCTATGGATTCTTCAATTACATTGAGCTGATTTCTGACGTGCAATTCGTTCTGTCTCTCTCTCTCTCTCTCTGTTTCTCTCTCTTTCTCTCCCCCTCTCTTTCTCTTCCCCCCTCGTTCTGTCTCTCTCTTTCTGTCTTTCTGACTCTGATTCTCTCGCTCTCTCAAACGCTCTCTCTTTCTGTCTTTCTCTCCCTCTCTCCTTTATTCACTCTTTCTTTCTTTCTGTCCGGTCTGTCTCTGTCTGTCTGTCGCTGTCTGTCTGTCCTGTTTGTCTGTCTGTCGCTGTCTGTTGCTGTCTGTCTCTTTCTCACTCGGTCTCTCACTCTGTCAATTAAATTTCAATTTAAGGGGCTTTATTGGCATGGGAAACATATGTTTACATATGAAATAGATAATAAGCAAAAGTGAAAAACTAAAAAATGTCATTATGTTTATATACAGTGTTGTAATAATGTGCAAATAGTTAAAGTACAAAAGGGAAAATAAATACAGGTTGCGTGTGTGCGGGGTAGGGGGTGCCTTACATAAAAAACGACAGTGTAAATACTTATTTGTAAATAACTAAGAAACTAGTTAGATTATTGGTAGCCAGTTATGCAAGATACCCCTCACAACAAGGCATTGGGATAGGTGGAGTAGTGAACAGAGGTCTCTGCATGATGATGTCACTGATCAATGGACTGATGATGTCATGTGTATGTTCCCCATGCAGGGCAGTAACGTGGTGGAGGACCAGGACCTGCTGGAGATCGGGATCCTCAACTCAGCCCACAGACAGAGGCTGCTACAGGCAATACGCCTACTGCCCAGGGTCAGTACTGTGTGCGTGCGTGCGTTTGCGTGTACTGCAGTAAAAATGAATCTAGCATCATTAGGATTCTGTGGAGGGGATAACATCAGAAGATGAGCTCTTCACCAGTATAAATGAAATATTGTATTTGTGCATCTCTGAGCGACGTTCTATCTATTCCTGGGGTCATTTCATGTTTTCATGTGTATCTGAGTTATTCGCCAATAGAACATCGCTCTAAAAACGATATAACATTCAAAATGGTTGAATCGTTCCTTGTGCAGTCACACACACAACCAATATAGCCAACTAAGTGAGAGATGTCAATTAAATGAGAGAGGGAGGGAGGGAGGAACCTTCTTCTTAAATGTCATCTCAGTCAGCACTTTCCTTCTCTGATCCCTGCAAAGTTTTCAAACGACAGAGAAATCCTCTCTCTCTTCCCCCTCACCTTGTGGAAAGAAGGATGCACATTTTAGGAAAATGTCACACGATGTGCTCACTCCAAAGTCCCAACTCTTCTTAAAAGTAGGATGCCGAGTCCTTATKACTTCAGATATATCCTCTTCTATGAGAAAAAGCAGAATGCCCTTCTCCTCTGAAGTCCTGTTGACTGTATTGCAAAAGAAAGCGCTGAGACGCACTGACTGTGAAATATATTCTCACGTMACATAGGCCAACACACCATACCAAGTACATATAGGGAAGAATAAGATGCATTTGCCTAATCCTAAATAAACCTTTAGCCCCTACACCCCTTGTTGATCTGAAGGATTTAGATAGCTCTTCTGTAAGCAGTATGGAACTAGCCCTGCCTCTCCTCCTCTGAATGGCTAAGTGGGATTTTCAATATAATGCTTATCAATGTCCTTGGTGCTAAGGGATTTGATATGGATTCAGAATCTTATATTCAATTTCTGTATTTAAGTCATCATTTTACAGCAACAGGCTATGCTTCCCTCTCCTCCACCTGTTTCGTCCAGTTTGAGCCTTTGTGTGTGTACTCTAGTTAGTATGTCATCTATATATTGTAATTTATTGACGTGCTCTCCTTCCCGTCTGCTCGCTGTCCTCCTTCCCTCACTCTGCCTCGTCTTTTCTCACTCCCTGTCTCCCTCCTGCCCCCTCCCTCCTTTCCCTCTCTCCCTTCTTTCTCCCTCCCTCTTTCTCCCTCCTGCTCCCTCTGCCCCTCTCCTTTCCTCCCTCTGCATCCCTCTCTGCCCCTTCCCTCTTTGCCCCTCCCTCCCCTTTTCCCTCCCTCCTTTCTCCTCCTGCTCCCTTCTGCCCCTCCCTTTTCCTCGTCCCTGCTCCTCTTCTGCCCTCCCTCCTTTCCTCCCTCCCTGCATCCTCTTCTGCCCCTCCTCCTTTCCTCTCCCTGCTCCTCTCTGCCCCTCCTCCCTCTCCTGCATCCTCTCTGCTCCCTCCCTCCTTTCCTTCTCCCTCCTGCTTCCCTCTCTGCCCCCTCCCTCTTTCTCCCTCCTGCTCCCTCTCTGCCTCCATCCTTTCCTCCCTCCTGCTCCCTCTCTGCCCCCTCCCTCCTCCTTTTGCCTCCCTCCTCCTTCCTCTCTCTGCCCCTCCCTCTTTCCTCCCTCCCTGCTCCTTCTCTGCCCCTCCTCCCTGACCTCCTCGCCTCCCTGTCTCCTCTTTAGCCCCCCACCTTTCTACTTCTCCTTTCCCTATCCCTCGTCCTACCTCCTCTTTCTCCCTCTACCCCACTTCTTGCCCATCCGACCTCCTCTCTCCCCTCTGCCTCCCTCTCTGCCCCTCCTCCTTTCCATTCCTCCTGCCTCACCTCTCTGCTCCCCTCCTATACCTAGTTTTGCAGTGTCTGTCATCATTGTTCTTTTCATATCATCTAGTGAAGTCCTGTCCCTCCTCTTCCCTCCAGGTGCGTCTAAATTGGCTATGAGGTACAACACCACGTAAGTGGTGAGTGGGCTGGAGTTCTTTAGAGCTGGGAGACTACTAACTAATCCTATCCATCATCAACCGGATACCCTTCATGGGAATAGTTGTCAAGAAGATCTGGAGATAGAATTCATCAAATGTGATGTTAATTGTCGCGTTATCACTGTTTTTATTAACTGGGTAGACTTGTGAAAACACATTTTTGCTGTTTTCCCTACGCTACTAATAGAATACAGACCTGAAGAAGACGTAGAAGCAAGCAACACATTTCGAGTTTGTTTATTAGGAATATCTTTCAGTCCACAGAACATATGAAGATGACAACGTGGACACAGGTTGGTGGTCCATGGTCGCCTGAAGAATTTTTGTCCATCTTTGGATTGTTGACCAACCGCTTGGTTGTGGTGAGGGTTTGGTTGGTTGGTGGGTTGCAGGGTTGGTTTTGGTTGGTGGTTGTGGGTGGGTTGGTGTGGTTGGTTGGTGGGTTGCAGGGTTGGTTACAGGGTTGATTGGTTGGTTCAGGTTGGTTGGTTGCAGGGTTGGTGGATTGGTACAGGGTTGGTGTGTTGGTTAGTGGTGGAAGTTGGTTACAGGGTTGGTGGGTTGCAAGGGTTGGTTGGTTGAGGGTTCGTGGATTGGTTCAGGTTGTGGTTGGTGTGGTTGGTTAGGTGGATTGGTTACAGGGTTGGTTAAGGGTTGGTTACAGGGTTTGTGGGTTGGTTGGGGGTGGGTTGCAGGGTTGGTTGGGTGGGTTGTGGGGTGGTCGGTTACAGGGTGGTGGTTGGATGTTGGTTGTTGGGGTTGGTTTGAAGGTTGGTGGGTTGGTTACAGGGTTGATTCAGGGTTGGTTACAGGGTTGGTGTAGTTTGGTTAAGGGTGTGGTGGTTAGAGTGACAGTTGGTGGGTTGGTTGTGGTTGGTTTGCAGGGCTGGTGGGTTGTGGTTAGCAGGGTTGGTGTGGTTGGTGTTAGCGCGGTGAGGTTGGGTTGTAAGGGTTGGTGGGTTGGTTACAGTGGTTGGTTACAGGGTCTGGTTACAGGTGTGGTTAGTTACAGGGTTGGTCTGGTTGGGTGGTGTTGGGTTGGGGTTGGTTTCAGTGGGGTTCGTTGGGTTGGTTAGCAGGGGTTGATGTGGATTGGTGTAGGTGGGGATTGGTTGCAAGGTTGGGTTGTTACAGGGTGTGATAACAGGGTGTGGTGTTTGGTTACAAGGGTTGGTGAGTTGGTTACAGGGTTGGTTGGGTTTGGTTACAGGGTTGGTGAGTAGGTTGAATGGTTGGTGGTTGGTTGGTTGTTTGCAGGCTGGTGGGTTGTTTGGTTACAGGGTTGGTGGTGTCGGTACTGGTGGGTTACAGGGTTGAATGGGTTGGTTTCAAGGGTTGGTGGGGTGCTGGGTTCAGGTGTTGGGTGGTGGTTACAGGGTTGCGTTTATAACAGGCTGGTGGGTTGAACGGCGAGGGTGTGGTGGCGGAGGTGGTGGTAGACAGGGTTGGTGGTTGGTTCGGATTGGGTTGGTACAGGGTTGGTGGGTTGGTTACAGTGGTTGGTACAGGGTTGGTGGGTTTGGTTACAAGGGTTGGTTTCAGGTTGTTGGTTGGTTGAGTTACAGGGTTGGTAAAGGGTTAGGATGGGTTGGTGCTGGTGTACAGGGGTTGTGGTTGAGTTAAGGGTTGGTTTATGGGTTGGTTAAGTTGCAGGGATTGGGGTACAGATGGTGGGTCAGGTTGGGAAGGTGTGGTGGGTTAGGGTTGGTGGTTCATTGTGGGTCAGGTTGGTTTCACAGGTGATGGTTGGTTACAGGGTTGGTGGTTACAGGGTTGGTGGGTAAAATGTTCGGTAGGTCAAGGGTTGGTGGTAGTGGGTGGTAGGTAGCAGGGTTGGTGGCCTTACAGGGTTGGTGGGTTACAGGGTTGGTTCGGGTTGGTGTTAGGTTGGTTAGGGTTACAGGGTGTGGCTGGTTTTAAGGTTGGTGGGTTGGTTACAAGGGTTGGTGGTGGGTTGGTGGTACAGGATGTGTGGTGGGTTACAGGGTTGGTGGGTGGTTACAGGGTTGGTGGGGTTGTTACAGGAGTTTGGTGGGTTGGTCAGGTTGGTGGTGTGGTTAACAGGGTTGTGGGCTAGGGTGATGGTTGGTTACAGAGGTGGTTAAGGTTGGTGGTGGTTACAGGGTTGGTGGTTAAGATCT
>NW_019943853.1:40453-51207 GCF_002910315.2 Salvelinus sp. IW2-2015
TGCACGACTCGTTAGCGTCCTTGAGGTTGCATGTTCGTGAAGCAGAGCACGTTGAATCCCTGATGTCTCTCTGGAATGCTACACGTTGCTCGGATTTATCAACTTATTGTAAGAGACTGGACATTGGCGAGTGTAAAATGCTAGGGACGTGGCAGCGCGATGTGCCCGTCTCCGAAGCTGACCACGAGACCGCATCGTTTTCCCCTTTTTGGGCGTCGCAACAGGGTCGCGGCTGGATCAGATCATTGTATTGGGTGGACAGCAAAACCACTGATCCGTTTCGGGAAGTCAGTATTCCTGGTAGGCAACGATGATGAGTTGACGTTAATCGTATATCAGTAGTTCTCCGATGTATGTAATGAAACCTAAGATTACCGGGGTAACCGATGTAAGAAATAACACGTAAAAAAAACAAAATACTGCATATTTTCTCAGGAACAGCGAAGCGAGGCGGCCATCTCTTTTCGGCGCCGGAAGGTGCAGGGTTGGTTGATGGGTCTTGTTGGTGGGTTGGTTCAGGGTTGGTTGGTGGGTTCGGTTGCAGGGTTGGTGGTGTTGGTTAACAGGGTGGTGGGTTGGTTACAATGGTTTTGGTGGGTTGCTTACAGGGTTGATTACAGGGTTGATTTACAGGTTTGGTTACGGGTTGATTACAGGGTTGGTTCAGGGTTGGTTTCAGTGGTTGGTTTACAGGGTTGATTACAGGTTGATTTACAGGTTTTGGTTCAGGGTTGGTGGGTTGGTTACAGGTTGATTAAGAGTTGATTACAGGCTTGATTAATGGGTTTGGTTAATAGGGCCTTGGTGGGTTGGTTACAGGGTTTGAGTTACAGGGTTGGTTACAGGGTTGGTTTACAGTTTGTGGGTTGGTTACAGGGTTGGTTACAGGGTTGGTTAAGGGTTGGTTATCAGATGGTTACAGGGTTGGTTACAGGTTGGTTAAGGGTGATTACAGGTTGGTTTAAGGGTTGATACAGAGTTGATTAAGCTTGATTACAGGGTGGTTATCTGGGTTGGTTACGGGAACAGAAGCGAGGCGGCATCTCTTTTGGCGCGCGGAGGGTGCAGGTTGGTTGATGGGTTGGTTGGTGGGTTGGTTTCAGGGTTGGTTGGTGGGCTTGGTTGCAGGGTTGGTGGTTGGGTTACAGGGTTGGTGGGTTGGTTACATGGTTGTGGGGTTGCTTACGGGTTGATTAGGGTTTGATACAGGGTTGGTTAGGGTTGATTTACAGGGTTGGTTACAGGTCTGGTTACAGGTTGGTTAGGATTACTGGGTTGATTACAGGAGTTGGTTACAGGGTTGGTTAAGGGTTTGTAAGGTTGGTTACAGGTGTTCGTTATTAAGGGTAGTATTGGGTTGTGGTAAGTTGATTACAGGTTGGGTACAGTTGGACAGGGTTTGTGTTGGTACGGTTGGTTACAGTGGATTGGTTACCAGGGTTGGTTACAGGTTGTTTACAGTTGGTTTACAGGGTTGGTTTAAGGGTTGGTTACAGGGTTTTTAACAGGGTGGTTGGTTACAGGGGTTGATTACAGGGATTGATTACGGGTTGTTACAGGGTTGATAAGGGTTGGTTACAGGGTTGTGGTGTTACAGGGTTGGTTACAGGGTGGATCTAACAGGGTGGTTACAGGGTCTGTGGTGGTTCAGGTTGTTACAGGGTTTTGTTACAGGGTTGGTTACAGGGTTGGTGGGTTGGTTACAGGTTGTTACAGGTTGTTACAGGGGTTGAATTACAGGGTTGGTTACAGGGTTGATGACAGGGTTGTAACAGGGTTGGGTGGTTGGTTTGAAGGGATTTATTACAGGATTGGTTACAGGGTTTGATCAGGGTGGTTACAGGGTTGATTTTACCAGGAGTTGGGTTACAGTGGATGGTGCGGTTGGTTACAGGGTTTGATTACGGTGTTGGTTTCAAGGGTTTGGTTCGGTTGGTTACAGGGTTGTACATTATCAGGGTTTGGTAAGTTTACAGGGTTGGGATTTACAGGTTGATTACACGGGTTGGTTAAGGGTTGGCTGTGTTACAGGATTGTTCGGGGTTGATTCAGGGGTTGGTTACAGGGTTGGTTACAGGGTTGGTTACAGGGTTGGTAAGGGGTGGTTAACAGGGTTGGTTCGATTGGTGTTGATGGTGGGTTGATGTGAGTTTGATTACAGGCTGTTGTGGAAGTTGTAACAGGGTTGGTGGTCTGGTGTGGGTTAGAGTGGTTGTTACAGGGTTGGTTGGACCAGGGTGTGTTGATTACAGAGTTGTGGACAGGGTTGGTAGGGTTGATTACTCGGGATTACAGGTGGTGTGGGTTTACAGGGTTGACTGGGTTGGGTGTCGGGTTGGTGGTACATGGGTTGTACAGGGTTGGGTTGGTTACAGGGTTGATTGGGTTGGTTTACAGGTTGGTGGGTACGGTTGTGGTGGTTACAGGGTTGATGTGGTTACTGGGTTGAGGGATGTTAACGAGGAGGTGGTGGTTTACGGGTTTGTTACTAGGGTGTGGGTTGGTTAACATTGGGTTGGTTAGGGTTGTTACAAGGGTTTAAGGGTTTGGGTTGGTTAACAGGGTTGGTAAGGGTGGTTACAGGGTTGTTGGGTTGGTTACAGGGTGGTGGGTTGGTTACAGGTGTTGTTACAGGGTGGCTGGTTCGGGGTGTGGTTGGTAAGGTTGTTGGTTCAGTTAGGTGGTGTGGTTACAGGGTGGGGTTATGTTACAAGGGTGCGGTTGTAGGTGGGTTGGACAAGGGTTGAGGTGTTAGTTACAGGGTTGTGGGTTGGTTGGTTTGTTGACAGGGTTGGGTGGTTACAAGGGGTTGGTTAGGGTTGGTTAACAGGGTTGTTGTACAAGGTGTGTTGGTGATTGGATACAGGGTTGGTTGTACAGGGTTGGTGAGTGTATACAGGGTTGGTTAAAAGGTGGTGTTGGGGTGTACAGGTTAATGGTTGAGCAGGGTGTTACAGGGTTTGTTATACAAGGTGGTCATCGATTACGGGTTGGTTGTTACAGGGTTGATTACAGGGTTGGTGGTTGCTGTTACAGGGTTTGGTGTGTACAGGTTTGGTTCGGGTTGATTTAACCAAAGTGTGGTTACAGGGTTGCTCAGGGTTGGTTACAGGTTGTGGTGGTTACAGGTTTGAAGTTAGTGGGTTGGTTACCTGGGTTGTTTGGTTACAGGGTTGGTGGGGCTTAGGGGCTGGTTAACAGGGTGGTGGGTCGTACAGGGTTGGGTTATTACAAGGTTGGTTAACTTGTGGTGTTACAGGGTTGAATTACAGGGTTGATTACAGGTTGGTTTACATGGGTTTGTTACAGGATTGGTTACCAGGGTTGATTACAGGGTTGTTCGGTTTGGTTACAGGGTTGGTTACAGGGTTGGGTGGTTGGTTACAGGGGTTGTGGGTTGGTTGGTGGTGGGTGGGTTGGTGGGTTTGGTTGGTTACAGGGTTGTTTGGATTGGTTACAGGTTGGTGGGTTGGTTGGTGGGGTTGGTGGGCTTGGTACAGGGTTGGTGGGGTTGGGTTACAGTTGGTGGGTTTTGGTTACAGGGTTGGTGGGGTGGGGTACAGGGTTGGTGGGTGGGTTACAGGGTTGGTGGGTGGGTTTACAGGTTGGTGGGTGGGTTACGGTTGGTGGTTACAGGGTTACAGGGTTGGTGGATTGGTTACAGGGTTGGTGGGTTGGTTAAGGGTTTGGTGGGTTGGTTGGTGGGTGGGTACAGGGTTGGTGGGTGGGTTACATGGATTGTGGGTGGGTTAAAGGGTTGATGGTGGTTGTGGGGGGTTGGTTACAGGGCTGGTGGGTTTGGTTACAGGGTTGGTGGGTTGGTTGAAGGGTGTGGGTTTGTTACAGGTTGTGGGTGGTTACAAGGGTTGTGGGTTGGTTACAGGGTTGGTGGTTGGTTACAGGGGTTGGTTGGTTAACAGGGTGGGCTGGTTACAGGCTGTGGTGGGTTGGTTACAGGGTTGGTTGGTTACAAGGTTGGTAGGTTGGTTGGGTTGGGTTACAGGGTTGATGGTTGAAATGGGTTAACAGGGTTGGGTGACAGGGTTGGTGGGGTTGGTACAGGTGGTGGGTTGGTTACAGGGTTGGTGGGTGTTACAGGGTTTGGTTGGTTAAGGGTGGGCTGGTTACAAGGGTGGTGGGTTGGGTTACAGGGTTGGTTGTTACAAGGTTGGTATAAGTTGGTTGGGTTGGTTACAGGGGTTCTGGTTTGCGTTACAGGGTCTGGTGGGCTTGGTTAACAAGGTTGTTGGTTTTACTAGGTGGTCAGGTTGGTGGTTGGTTACAAGGGTTGAGGTTGGTTACAGGGTTGGTTGGTTACAGGGTTGGTTGGTTACAGGGTTGGTTACAGGGTTGGTTGGTTACAGGGTTGGTGGGCTGGTGGGCTGGTTACAGGGTTGGTGGGTCGGTTACAGGGTTGGTTGGTTACAAGGTTGGTTACGTTGGTTGGTGGGTTACAGGGTTGTTTGAGGCATTTTCTTCCTAGTACTTATTGTACACTGCTGAACTGTAATAGCAGCCTAGTTCATCTGTTCAGAGATGTGCTACTATATGTAAGAGCTTTCTGTGAATCAATGTCAATTGTCAGACACACACATGTACTGTACGCTCACACACACACACACCACCTGTATTTAGTGGTCAGAGTTGATTAAATCGAGTGCCTGCTGGTTTCTGTGAGAAGAGAGGAGGATGGTGTATTTTCTCTCCTCCAGTGTGGTATGAAGGGATGACTGATCCACTGGTGGAGAGGTGGAGGTGGAGGTGGAGGTGGAGGTGGAGGTGGAGGTGGAGGTGGAGGTGGTGAGGAGGGGAGGAGGTGGAGGTGGAGAGGTGGAGTTGTGGAGGTGGAGAGAGATAGAGAGAGGTTATATAAGCACTTGGGAGGCAATGTCTCACAACACCGGGGAAACCACCCAAACTGTTTGTCCAGGGCGATGTGTACCACCGCTGTGCAGGGTCTCTGTGGCCTGCTTTCCTTGTCTACTCTCTCTCTTCTGGGGGTGGAATGCATCTCAGTAGTCTGTGTTAGTTTCCTTTCCTCATCTCCTTTCCTCTCTCCTCTCTGAAAACAAATGCGGAGGTGAAACGTATTACAGAAGGTGGATGTTAGTATACTATTCAGATGGAGGAGAGGGAGAGGGAGAGGAAATGGCTGTAGAGGATTGAGAGGAGGGTGTAGTTTGAGTTAGAGCCACAGGAGGGTAGAGAAGAGGCCGGCAAAGATATTCACTTCTGCACAAAACTGTGTGTGTGTATGTACACTCCCCTGCATTTGTGTGTGTGTGTGCATTTGTGAGTTCATTTCAGTGCAATAGTTAATCTCTGTCAGATGTGGGACTCCCGTTCACACTATTATTAATTAAAACACATTGCTTCATTAGTAGCGTGTGACTTGAGCGTGTGACTCCAGTGTGTGTGTGTGCGCGTGTGTGTGTGGTGCCTCACTACCAATCATTGAGAGCATGACTCCCTCTTCCTACGCCTGATTACTGTATACAAACGACAGTACCATTACATTTGGGTCAGGGGGTTTCCACTGCGTCACACTGACACTGCAGACAGGAAAGAGGATGGGAACGACGTGTGTGTGTTTGGAGACAGAGAGAAGCACTATAATGAGTATAGGAGGAGTGCAGCTGGACTCTGTCTCTGGGGTCATGGAGAGGTCAACGCTCTTCACACTGGCTACTGGAGAGGGAGAGCACAAGTACACCCATCTAAGTGATCAATCAAAAAGAGAAATACTTGACACATTGGAAAGAATTCAACAAAGAACTGAGCAAACTGGAATGCTGTTTGGCCCTAAACAGAGAGTACACAGTAGCAGAATACCTGATCACTGTGACTGACCCAAAATTAAGGAAATCTTTGACTATGTACAGACTCAGGCTGCCGTAGGCAGACCTGGCTCTCAAGAGAAGACAGGCTATGTGCWCACTGCCCACAAAATGAGGTGGAAACTGAGCTGCACTTCCTAACCTCCTGCCAAATGTATGATCATTTTAGAGACAAATATTTCCCTCAGATTACACAGACCCACAAAGAATTCAAAAACAAATCCAATTGTGATAAACTCTCATATCTACTGGGTGAAATACCACAGTGTGCCATCACAGCAACAAGATTTGTGACCTGTTGGCACAAGAAAAGGGCAACCAGTGACGAACAAACATCATTGTATATACAACCCATATTTATGTTGATTTATTTCCCTTTTGTACTTTAACTATTTGCACATCGTTACAACACTGTACATAGCCATAATGTGACATTAGAAATGTCACAAAATTCCTGTGAGTGTACTGTTATTTTTTGTTGTTTCACTTGCTTTGGCAATCTTAACATATGTTTCCCATGCCAATAAAGCCCCTTAAATTGAGAGAGAGTGTGTGTGTGTGTATATATATATATATATATACACAGTGGGGAGAACAAGTATTTGATACACTGCCGATTTTGCAGGTTTTCCTACTTACAAAGCATGTAGAGGTCTGTAATTTATATCATAGGTACACTTCAACTGTGAGAGACGGAATCTAAAAAAATCCAGAAAATCACATTGTATGATTTTTAAGTAATTAATTTGCATTTTATTGCATGACATAAGTATTTGATACATCAGAAAAGCAGAACTTAATATTTGTGTACTACCCACCAACGAACCCTGCAACCAACCCATCCACCCTGTAACCCACCAACCACCCAACCCTAACCATTACCACCCTGTAACCACCAACCCCGACCAGACCCTGCAACATACCAACCCAACCGTAACCTTAACCACCCAACCAACCATGTAACCAAACCCACCAACCCTTGGAACCAACCCACAACCCCTCCACCCCTGTAACCCACCAACCATGTAACCAACCTCACAACCAACCACCAACCCCTGTAACCAACCCACCAACCTTGTACCAACCCTGCTAACCAACCCACCAACCCTGAAAACCAACCGCCATCCACCCTGTAACCCCACCAACCATGGTAACCAACCCACCAACCCGTAACCCACCAACCCTGTAAACCAACCCTCCAACCCGTTACCAACCTGTAACCAACCCACCAACCCTAAACCACCGCCTAAACCCTGTAACCCACCAAGCCTGTAACCAACCCCAACCAACCAACCACCAACCCTGTTAACCAACCCACCAACCAAACCCACCAACCATCCACCCTGTAACCCACAACCCTGTAACCTACCACCAACGAACCCTGCAACCAACCCACCAACGCCTGTAACCAACCCACCAACCCTGAAACCAACCCATCCACCCGTAACCACCACCACCCTGTAAACAACCCACCAACCAACCCACCAACCCTGTAACCAACCCACCAACCTGTAACCCAACAAACCCTGTAACCAACCTACCAACCCTGTACCAACCCTGTAACCAACCCACCAACCCTGAAAACCAACCCATCCACCCTGTAACCCACCAACCCTGTAACCTACCCACCAACGAACCCTGAACCAACCCCACCACCCTGTAACCAACCTACACCAACCCTGTAACCCACCAACTCTGTAACCAAACCACCAACCCTGTAACCCACCAACCCTGTAACCCAACCCACCAACCCTTAACCACCAACCTCTGTAACCAACCCACCAACCTGTAACCCACCACTGTAACCCACCAACCCTGTAACCACACCCACCAACCTGTAACCAACCAAACCGTTAACCAACCCACCAACCCTGTAACCACCACCAACCCTGTAACCACCACAACCTGTAAACCAACCACCAACCCTGAACCCACCAACCTGTAACCACCACACCAAACCCTGTTAACCCACCAACCCTGTAACCCACAACCCTGTAACCAACCCACCAACCTTGTAAACCAACCCACCAACCCTGTAACCCACCAACTCTGTAACCAACCCATCCACCTTTAGCCCAACAACCCTGTAACCCACCAACCCCCCAACCCGTAACCAACCCAACCCTGTAACGCAACCCCAACCCTGTAACCCAACCCACCAAACCCTGTAACCCACCCCACCAACCCTGTAACCACCAAACCCTACCACCAACCCTGTAACCACACCACCCACAACCCTGTAACCAACCCACCAACCCTGTAAACCCACCAACTCTGACCAACCCACCAACCCTGTAACCACCAACCTCTGTAACCAACCACACCCTGAACCCACCCACCACTGTAACACCAACCCACCACCCTGTAACTCCACACCCTGTAACCAACCCACCAACCCTGTAACCAACCCGTAACCCACCAACCTGTAACCCACCAACCCTAACCCACCAACCCTGTAACACCCACCAACCCTGAACCCACCAACCTGTAACCCACCAACCCTGTAACCCACCAACCTGTAACCAACCCATGAAACCAACCCTGTAACCCAGACCACCAACCCTGTAACCCACCAACCCTGTACCAACCCACCAACCCTTTACCAACCCTGTAACCAACCACCAACAACCGTACAAACCCTGTAACCAACCACCAACCCTGAAACCAACCCTGTAACCAACCACCAACCTGTACACCCTGTACACCCACCACCTGTTACCAAACCCACCAACCAACCACCAACCCTGTTACCAACCCACCAACCTGTTACCACCTGTAACCAACCCTGTAACCAACCACCAACCCTGTAACCAACCCACCAACCCTGAAAGCCAACCCATCCACCTGTAACCCACCAACCGACCACCAACCCTGTAACCAAACAACCCACCAGCCCTGCAAACAACCACCAACCCACCAACATTTAACCTATCTCACCAACCCTGTAACCTAACCACCTGTAACCAAACCACCACCAACCCAAAACCAACCACCATCCCTGTAATTATCAACCCTGTAACCAACCCACCAACCTGTGCAACCAACCCCATAACCAATCCACCTAACCAACCCTGTAAACGAACCCATCGAACCCACAAACCAACCCTGCAACCCCACAACAGCAACCCTGTAACCAACCCCTGAAACCAACCTGTTAAACAACCCTGTAACCAACCCACCAACCCTGAAACCAACCCTATACACCCTGTAACCAACCAACGACCTACCAACCCTGTAACCAAAACACCCACCAGCCTGCAAACAAACCAAACCAAACCCACCAACATTGTAACCTACACCCACCAACCCTGTAACCAACTCACAAACCTGTAACCAACCCTGTAATCAACCCATGTAACCAACCCACCAACCTTGGCATCCAACCCCATAACCATCCAACCAACCAACCTGTAACGAACCCACACCCACGAATCCAACCCTGCAACCCACCACCAGCAACCTGTAACCAACCCTGGTAACCAACCCTGTAACCAACACCCCCAACCCAACACACAAACCCACCAACCCCTGTAATCCAATCCACGAACCCTGCCCAACCAACCCTGCAACCCACCAACCCTGTAACCAATCCACCAACCAACACACCAACCCTGTAACCAATCCACCAACCCTGCAACCAACCAACCTCAACCAATCAACCCTGTAACCAAACCCCTGCAACCCACCAACCAACCAACCAATCCCACCCACAACCAACCAACCAACCAAACCCTGCAACCCACCAAACCAACCCTCCAAAAACCCCCTGCACCCAACAAACCAAAGCGGTTTGGTTCCAAACATCCAAAGATGACAAAAATTCTGTCAGGGAGACCAATGTGACCCACCACCTGTGTCCACGGTGTCATCTTCTACATGTTCTGTGGACTAAAGATAGATTCCTAATAAACAACTCGGAAATGTGTGTGCTTGCTTCTACTGTCGTTCTTCAGGTCAGTGATTTCTATAGTAGCGTAATGGGAAAACAGCAAAATGTGTTTTCGAGCAAGCACAGTAATGAAAAACAGTGATAACCACAATAGACTCACATGATGAGTTCTATCTCCAGATCTTTTTGAACCAGTTCCATGGAGGTGTATCCGTTGATGAGGATAGGACTTAGTGTAGTCTCGCCAGCTCAAGAGACTCCAGCCCACTCAGCCACTTTTACGTGGGTGTTACCGTCATAGCCAATTAGGACGCACCTGGAGGGGAAAGGAGGAGGGACAGACTGTCACGTAATGAGATATGATAGAACAATGATACAGGACACTCATAACTAGGGAGGGAGGGGGGCAGAGAGGTGAGGCAGGGAGGAGGAAAGGAGGGATGGGGCAAGAGAGGGAGGCAGGGAGGGAAGGGGGGCAGAGAAGGAGGCAGGGAGGGAAGAAAGGATGGAGAGAGGGGGCAAGAGGGAGGCAGGGAAGGAAAGGAGGAAAGGAGGGGGGGGCAAAGGAGAGGGAGAGTAGGCAGGGAGGATGAGAGAGGAGGCAGGGAGGAGGGGGGGCAAGGGAGGAGGAGGGGGAGGGAAGGGGCAGAGAGAGCGAGGAGAAGGATGGGGCAGCAGAGGAGGGAGGGAGGAAGAGGGAGGGGGCAGAGAGGGCAGGGAGAGGAAAGGAGGGAGGGGAGAGGACAGGAGTAGAGGGAGGGGGCAGGAGCGGGGGAGGCAGGAGGCAGAGATGAGGCAGGGAGGGAGGAAAGGAAGGGAGGGGCAGAGAAGGGAGCGGGGGAGGACAGGGAGCGGGCAGAGGGGCAGAGAGGGAGGAAAGGAGGAGGGAGCAAAAGGAGGAGGGAGGGAAAGAGGGAGGGGCAAGGAGAGGGAGTGAGGGGCAGAGAGGGAGCAGGGAGGATGGAAAGGAGGGAGGGGCAGAGAGGAGGCAGGGAGGGAGGAAAGGAGGGAGGGATGGAGGGAGGTGG
>NW_019943853.1:51232-71818 GCF_002910315.2 Salvelinus sp. IW2-2015
TTGACAGTTGCAACAAGGAAGCTCTTGCAACGGTCTATCAAGTTAGTTTGTGTTGTGTGTTGTGGTTGGTGTTGGTGTGGTGGTTGTGGTGTGTGTGTGGTTGTGTGTGTTGTGTGTGTGTGTGTGTTGTGTGTGTGTGTGTGTGTGTGTGTGTGTGTGTGTGTTGTGTGTGTGGAGAAGAGGAATGATTAAGAGGTGTTTCTGGAGCAACACTGTTTTAATCCACAACAGCAGGCCTGTATATGTACACACCACAGACACCTAGTTCTATTTTAAACCTTTCCACAATGGCCCTCCGCCTCTCCATTGTCTCCCGGCCGCCACAGAATCTGTGGCCCATTGCGATTATAAAGTGATTTACTGGGAAAGCAATCGAGAAACAATTCCCCATCACTTCCCTCTGTTATTTACCATCTCTCTCTCTCTCTCTTATATATATATATATATATATATATACTTCAACTGTGAGAGACGGAATCTAAATAAAAAATCCAGAAAATCGCATTGTATGATTTTTAAGTAATTCATTTGCATTTTATTGCATGACATAAGTATTTGATCACCTACCAACAGTAAGAAGTCCGGCTCTCACAGACCTGTTAGTTTTTCTTTAAGAAGCCTTCCTGTTCTCCACTCATTACCTGTATTAACTGCACCTGTTTGAACTCGTTACCTGTATAAAAGACACCTGTCCACACACTCAATCAAACAGACTACAACCTCTCCACAATGCCAAGACCAGAGAGCTGTGTAAGGACATCAGGGATAAAATTGTAGACCTGCACAAGGCTGGATGGGCTACAGGACAATAGGCAAGCAGCTTGGTGAGAAGGCAACAACTGTTGGCGCAATTATTAGAAAATGGAAGAAGTTCAAGATGATGGTCAATCACCCTCGTCTGGGCTCCATGCAAGATCTCAACTCGTGGGCATCAATGATCATGAGGAAGGTGAGGGATCAGCCCAGACCTACACGGCAGGACCTGGTCAATGACCTGAAGAGAGCTGGGACACAGTCTCAAAGAAAACCATTAGTAACACACTACGCCGTCATGGATTAATCCTGCAGCGCACGCAAGGTCCCCCTGCTCAAGCCAGTGCATGCAGGCCCATCTGAAGTTTGCCAATGACCATCTGGATGATCCAGAGGAGGAATGGTGAAGGTCATGTGTTCTGATGAGACAAAAATAGAGCTTTTTGTCTAAACTCCACTCGCCGTGTTTGGAGGAAAAAGAAGGATGAGTACAACCCCAAGAACACCATCCAACCGTGAAGCATGGAGGTGGAACATCATTCTTTGGGATGCTTTTCTGCAAGGGGACAGGACGACTGCACCGTATTGAGGGGAGGATGGATGGGGCCATGTATCGCGAGAGATCTTGGCCAACAACCTCCTTCCCTCAGTAAGAGCATTGAAGATGGGTCGTGGCTGGGTCTTCCAGCATGACAACGAACCGAAACACACAGCCAGGGCAACTAAGGAGTGGCTCCTAAGAAGCATCTCAAGGTCCTGGAGTGGCCTAGCCAATCTCCAGACCTGAACCAATAGAAAATCTTTGGAGGGAGCTGAAAGTCCGTATTGCCCAGTGACAGCCCCGAAACTGAAGGATCTGGAGAAGGTCTATTATGGAGGAGTGGGACAAAATCCCTGCTGCAGTGTGTGCAAATCTGGTCAAGAACTACAGGAAACGTATTATCTCTGTAATTGCAAACAAAGGTTTCTGTACCAAATATGGGTTGGTAACTGGTTTGGTGGGTTGGTTGGTTGGTTGGTGGGTTGGTTACAGGGTGGATGGGTTGGTTACAGGGTTGGTGGGTTGGTTAGTGGGTTGTTTGCAGGGCTGGTGGGTTGGTTGGTTACAGGGTTGGTAGGTTGGTTACAGGGTTGGTAACAGGATTGGTGGGTTGGTAACAGGGCTGGTTGTTGGGCTACAGGGTGGATGGGTTGGTTACATGGTTGGTGGGTTACAGGGTTGGTGGGTTGGTTACAGGGTTGAGGCACTTTCTTCCTAGTACTTATTGTACTCTGCTGAACTGTAATAGCGGCCTAGTTAATCTGTTCAGAGATATGCTACTATATGTAAGAGCTTTCTGTGAATTGACACACACCTCCTGTATTTAGTGTTCAGAGTTGATTAAATCGAGTGCCTGCTGGTTTCTGTGAGAAGAGAGGAGGATGGTGTATTCTCTCCTCCGAGAGAGAGAGAGCGAGAGAGAGAGAGAGAGAGAGAGAGAGAGAGATTTTATATAAGCACTTGGGAGGCAATGTCTCACAACACCGGGGAAACCACCCACACGGTTTGTCCAGGGTCTCTGTGGCCTGCTTTCCTTGTCTACTCTCTCTCTTCTGGGGGTGGAATGCACCTCAGTAGTCTCCTTTCCTCTCTCCTCTGATCTGAAAACAAATGTGGAGGTGAAATGTATTACGGAGGTGGATGTTAGTGTACTATTCAGATGAGGGAGAGGAAATAGCTGTAGAGAGAGGAGGGTGTAGTTTGAGTTAGAGCCACAGGAGGGTAGAGAAGAGACCGGCAAAGATATTCACTTCTGCACAAAACTCTGTGTATGTACACTCCCCTGCATTTGTGTGTTAATTTCAGTGCAATAGTTCATCTCTGTCAGATGTGGGACTCCCGTTCACACTATTATTAATTAAAACACATTGCTTCATTAGTAGCGTGTGACTTGAGTGTGTGACTCCAGTGTGGTGCCTCACTACCAATCATTGAGAGCATGACTCCCTCTTCCTACGCCTGATTACTGTATACAAGCGACAGTACCATTACATTTGGGTCAGGGGGTTTCCACTGCGTCACACTGACACTGCGGACAGTGAAGGGGATGGGAATGACGTGTGTGTGTTTGGAGACAGAGAGAAGCCCTATAATGAGTATAGGAGGAGTGCAGCTGGACTCTGTCTCTGGGGTCATGGAGAGGTCAACGCTCTTCACACTGGCTACTGGAGAGAGAGAGCACAAGTACACCCATCTAAATGATCAATCAAAAAGAGAAATACTTGACACATTGGAAAGAATTAAACAAAGAACTGAGCAAACTGGAATGCTGTTTGGCCCTAAACAGAGAGTACACAGTGGCCGAATACCTGGACACTGTGACTGACCCAAAATTAAGGAACTCTTTGACTAAATTCCGGCTCTCACAGACCTGTTCGTTTTTCTTTAAGAAGCCCTCCTGTTCTCCACTCATTACCTGTATTAACTGCACCTGTTTGAACTCGTTACCTGTATAAAAGACACCTGTCCACACACTCAATCAAACAGACTCCAACCTCTCCACAATGGCCAAGACCAGAGAGCTGTGTAAGGACATCAGGGCTAAAATTGTAGACCTGCACAAGGCTGGGATGGGATGGGCTACAGATGGGCTACAGATGGGCTACAGATGGGCTACAGATGGGCTACAGATGGGCTACAGGACAATAGGCAAGCAGCTTGGTGAGAAGGCAACAACTGTTGGTGCAATTATTAGAAAATGGAAGAAGTTCAAGATGACGTCAATCACCCTCGGTCTGGGGCTCCATGCAAGATCTCACCTCGTGGGGCATCAATGAAAACCTGCAAAAGGAAAACCTGCGAAATCGGCAGTGTATCAAATACTTGTTCTCCCCACTGTACATACATACATACATACATATACTCTCTCTCTCAATTTAAGGGGCTTTATTGGGATGGGAAACATATGTTAAGATTGCCGAAGCAAGTGAAACAACAAAAATTAACATATATATATATAGAGAGAGAGAGAGAGAGAATATATATATGTATAGAGAGAGAGAGAATATATATATGTATAGAGAGAGAGAGAATATATATATGTATAGAGAGAGAGAGAATATATATATATGTATAGAGAGAGAGAGAATATATATATATGTATATAGAGAGAGAGAATACCATGAGAGAGAGATGGTAAATAACAGAGGGAGAGTGATGGGGAGAATTGTTTCTCGATTGCTTTCCCAGTAAATCACTTTATAATCGCAATGGGCCACAGATTCTGTGGCGGCCGGGGAGACAATGGAGAGGCGGAGGGCCATTGTGGAAAGGTTTAAAATAGAACTAGGTGTCTGTGTGTGTACATATACAGGCCTGCTGTTGTGGGATTAAAACAGTGTTGCTCCAGAAACACCTCTTAATCCTTCCTCTTCTCCACACACACACACACACAACACACACACACACACACACACACACAATGAGCATTCTTATTGGACGATTTCAGGTAGCACCAAAATGTATTATTGTGCTGTGTAACTACTGAACACCACCATGAATCATTCCAGTAGACAAATCATATTCAGTTTTTGAGCCACCGAGATCTACTTGATTTAGATCTGTTTTGAGCTTTAAGGAAGGCTTTTAGCTTTTACCCTTGTTCCTTTCAAAGCTGCTTACATCCTAGACATGGGATTGGTAAGAATGCAGACTCATTCCAAGTGGAATAGGCAGGTAGCCTAGCGGTTAAGAGCGTTGGTCCAGTAACCCAAAGGTCGCTGGTTCGAATCCCTGAGCTGACAAGGTTAAACATTTGTCAATGTGCCCTTGAGCAAGGCACTTATTGCTAAATGCCTAAACTGTAAATGCAACGTAAAATGAATGATTGAAACAGACATGTCGAATTTGTATTAATGCTATGATGACTATGACATGGATGGATGTTGGAGAGACAGCTGCAGTAACATAACCATGCACAAGATGGCGCCACAACCTTTCATTTCCACCTTCCTCCCTGTTGTCAGGCAGACAGAGAGTGGGACCACTCCAGTAAGACACCTAGAGGAGGCGAAGGCTGGGAGCGCAGAATGGAGTAATTAGGAAATTCAACGTGATTGGAAAGCTTTSTAGAGAGTTAAAGTGGTAGAGAAGTTGAGGCTGTTATTTYCCCCCAGGWCYTCTTCCTCTTAATGTGAGMCTCAGTGGTTTTCCTGACCCTCTCAGACCACTGTTCATTTTGGCACTGTTTGTTAGATTTAGYCTTAGTCATTTTKYTTGCTATCCCTTTTCCTTTCTCACCAAATGTKTGCGTAACAGGCTATTGGTAATGTTGCCAGGGCCACGTTCAGTTTTAAAAACGTTCCTGAACGTTGCAGATAGAAATACCATGAATAGAGCCGACGTTATTCCTTCTTCAACATGTCAGAGAGGCATGTTTGTTTTACATAGCATATTTCCATCTGAACGTTCCAAAACGTTGCGTCCTGCTGAACGCACCCCAGGTTGTTCGCTATAGCTAGTTAATGAGGTAACACGCCTGAACAAGGTGTAGCTTTAACAAATTATTGAAAAGCTCTCAATTTCAGAAGCTATTGTCCAGTCCACTTAGTAATCCGATTTCTGTCACAGAGATAATTATGTCTCGTTATGATTTAGTCAACTAAAATGAAAAATCATTTTAGTTTAGTTATAGTTTTGTTCTGGGTCTATTTAGTCAGTTATAGTGTTGTCAATTGCCACTGAAAAATTGGTATTTGACTAATATTTTAGTCACAATCTTTTTTGACGAAATGAACACTGTCTCGGACAGAGAACACGGTTTGGTGAGTGTGTGCGCGTGTGTGGGGATTGTGTTTGTGTGTGTTAGTGAGTAAAAGCTGTGAGATCTCGTTGAAAGCAGAGGTTATTTCTGTTAAATGGGACTACTAGTGATAACTAGTGTTGTCTACCTGGGCTAACAGGTGAGTGTTTTTAGGTGGCTGTGTATTGCTTCATGCTCATTCCTTGCATGTGAGGGCGTGTTTCTGGGTTAGTGCTGTAGGGTGCTCAGTGCTGTATTCTTTGTGTGTGTGTGTGTGTGTGTGTGTGTGTGTGTGTGTGTGTGTGTGTGTGTGTGTGTGTGTGTGTTTCATACTCCCACAGGGCTGGACAAGTCTCTCTGCATTCCTCACTGATCATATAATATGCTCCTTGAAGGGGAAATAGCAATAAGACATCCCATAAACACACACACACACACACACACTGTTCCCCATTCTGCTTGGCTAATATCCAGTCTTGAACACAATAATGGTGTGCGGTCAATAAGTCATCAAGCCAGTAATAATAGTTTAGCCTTTTTATCTCAGCTCTGCCCTGTTGCCATGACGCCTCAGCTAGTAGTTACCATAGAGACTATATATGTGAATGGAGGATGGAGGATTTTAAATCAGATGTGTCCCTTTGTTTGTGCATTTCATACCTTCTCTGTCACCTGTCCAAATGCACAGTGTGTGTGTGTGTGTGTGTGCGTGTGTGTGTCACCTTCTCTGTCACCTCTCCAAATACACAGATTGTTTCCCATCACACCACCAGATGGTTCCTGCCTTCGTTAGCCACAGCACACACACTGCTGGTCAGTTGGACGCACTTCTAAGCTGCAAATAATTGAATCTTGATGCATGTTTTGTGTTAGGATGATTATATGTAGGAGGGCGTGCGTGCGTGCGTGCGTGGTCCATATGGGTGTGTGTGGTCCATATGTGTGTGTGTGGTCCATACGTGTGTGTGTGTGTGTGTGTGGACATGTTTATGTGTGTTGAATGCATACTGCTTGTAGGTTATCTTGATAGAGGGGTAAGTAATGTTAGTACTTGATGTTAATTGGTGTGTGGGTGGTTTTGCCTGAGTCCTGTACAGTACTGCATGTGCTACTATGTTGCATTCTCTGACCGTTGCTTGTTCATTCCTGTTTGGATTCACAACACCCCTTTATGGTAGAATAGAGTAGGAGGTGTAGTGAGAGATGCTGTAACTTTATGTTCTGACCCTGACAGTTTTGTACTACTGTAAATTATACAACGGGTGCTTCTAATCCTGAATGCTGATTGGTTAAAACCGCATTCTAGCCGGTGTCTATTCCACAAGTTACCACCAGCTAAATCTATGATGTTAAAATGCCTATTTACTCTGTTCCATCTGACTGCGCAATCCACTGTCTCATCAGCCCAGCCAGGCAATKTATAAACTTGATCTCCACTGTAAAAAGCATCTAGACATTATCTCACATTTCTTTTAGGCTAACATTTCGTTTTCAACAGCAGAGATTTGTATAAACCTTGCTGTCTGTCTCTCCGACATTTGTAACATTGTTTCAATATTGAAATCCGATCTCCACCTATCTCATAGTAAATTAACATGTCTGGACGAGACAGACAGGCAGACAGCTTTTCTCACCCAGTCGAAATCATGAATCAGCTGGCATCATTTTTCTATATATATACAAAGAAATGTCAATAGAAAACAGGTAGAACTAAATTAAATGCAGCTAGTTTGCAGTCTTTCCAGCGTCAGTTTGAAGTGATTGTGTTAGCTGTGTTGTTGGCTAGCTCCTCTGAACAACAGAGTCCTGATGAGAGAGCACATTTTCTATGCCAGGTGAAATCGTGCATCATTAGCTCAGTGTTATGGATGTATCCAAGTAAATGTCACTAGAAAACAGCTCAAACAAACACAAATGCAGCTACTTTTCTGTTATTCTGGCTGCACTGTTTGACGTGACTGTAAGTTAGCCGTAGTTGGCTAGCTAACAAGCAAAGGATAAGAACATTGGCAGCCAGTATGGTAATGGAGCATTTAGAATGAACGACTGGGTCACGTCCATAGATACAGAACAAAGTGACTGAACGACTGGGTCGCGTCTCTGGCAACCGAACCGATAGAACGAACGACCAGCCGGCTTGGGTAGCAACCCTAGATTTGTGTCGGGACTACATCTCGTGGAAGGATGAAATAGTATGAGTAAATACATCAAAATAACGTTTTTTATGAAAATATGTCAATCGTTATTTGAATATGTTGGTAACACGTTGTATAAAAGTGATAATGCCCTGGAAGCCGGTGTTTGGAGGATATATTGGCTCGGTTTGCCGGCCCTATACTTCGTCTTAGGCCTTACAACACTTGTGCCAATATATCCTCCGAACACCGGCTTCGAAAGGCATTATCCCTTAAACATAGTATCACATGAATGATACTTATAGTTAGGAATGGGATGACGCAAAGCCAAGCTAGATGGCTTATGTTTCATGTATTACGTACACACACACTCAGTATAGCATACACACACACACACACACACACACACCTGTTGTCAAGTCCCATCGCTGTGTGTGCATGTGTGTGTTTAATTCAAGTTTCAACATATGGGTCCTGTACCCAAACATTACGTAACTCTTTACAATGATGATGATATTCTGTGGAAAACCCCAAAGGAGTCAAAGAACATGAAGGAGGGAGAGCTTCAGTCAGCTGTGCTCTGTTAGCTCCGTTAGCTTCATGTTATTCTATTATAGGCTGTAGTGTGGTGTCGGATTATAATGGGTGACTTAGCTCATTGGAGAGTGGTAGAGMGATATGCAGGGCTACACAGGAGCTCTGCGTTACTGGTATGCACGGACATATACACACGCATTTAGGCACATATACACTCACTCACTCACCTACACCGACAGCCAGCGTGCATGAGCCCATCTCTGGATGGGCCCCGCGTCTCCATGGTAACGAGGTGGAGAGAGAGAAAGAGCGAGCAGCGTAGGGCGGGGGTTTCAGGCAGAGATGTGGGAGAGACAGTCTCTCTGCCGCAGCCGAGGAGGAAGGAGGAGTGGCAGAACGGTGGAAAACCTCTGGAATCTGGAGAACGAGAGAGAGGGGGGGAGGGAGGGAGAGAGAGAGAGGGAGAGAGGGAGAGAAAGAGAGGAGGAAAAAGAAAGAGGAGAGCGAGAAGGGGGAGTTTACAGAGAGGAGATAGGAGACAAAGCGTGGAGAGAGAGAGAGAGAGAGAGAGGGAGAGAGAGAGGACACACTCCTCCTCTTCTCTGCTATTTACTGCTGGACTGGATTGTGACTCACAGCTAAAAGGAGCTACATGTATTAGTCCGTCTCTCTGAGAAGCAGAGGGGGAGCACACAGCTCTGGGGGAAGACAGAGAAGAGCTGCTGGAATTGCGTGTTCCTCTCTCCAAGACCTTTCKTACAGAATACCCCCTTCGGAAGAAAGGTAAGTCTACAGGGATAAAGAAAAAGGGGAAAGAATGATTAAGAGACAGAAGAGGGGAAGGAGTGAGGGGGATGGAGAATATGCTGTCAGAGAAGAAGAGAGGGACTGCGAAGGGGAGAAAGTGAGGGGAGATGAGATATACTGTCAGAGAAAGAGAGGAGACAGAAGGGAAGGAGTGAGGGGGATGAGATATACTGTACAGAGAAGAGAGGAGACGGAGAAGGGAAGAAGTGAGGGGGATGGAGATATACGTCAAGAAAGAGAGGAGACCGAAGGGAGAGGAGTGAGGGGGATGAGATATATGTACAGAGAAAGAGAGGAGACAGAAAGGGAAGGAGTGAGGGGGATGAGATATACTGTACAGAGAAAAGAGAGGAGACAGAAGGGGAAGGAGTGAGGGGGGATGAGATATACTGTAAAGAGAAAAGAGGAGACAGAGGGAAGGAGTGAGGGGGATGGAGATATACTGTACAGAGAAAGAGAGGAAGACAGAAGGGGAGGAGTGAGGGGGATGAGATATACTGTACAGAGAAAGAGAGAGACGAAGGGGAAGGAGTGAGGGGGGATGGAGATATACTGTACAGAGAAAGAGAGGAGACAGAAGGGAAGGAGTGAGGGGGGATGGAGATATACTGTAAAGGCAAAAGAGAGGAGACAGAAGGGGAAGGAGTGTTTATTAGTGGTGCCTTCTCATCCGTTGTGCCTTGCTCGCCTGCTTTCTCTGCTTTTTGTTAGTAATCTTCGCTCTCTCGTCTCTCTCGTCTCTCTAGGTTGTTGTGTTCTATAGGGTGCAGTGGCCGAGGGAATGGGAACGTATGAAACGCTTCTGTGCCGTTCAATCAATCCTGCTGACTAGTGACTATTCCGTGTGTGTGAAATACCTGCCCGTATTTGTTTTTATCTGTTGTGTTTAGAGATGTACTGTACACAGTTGCATAAAAGAGAGATCTGAGTCCTGCTGTCCTGGGCTGGGAATTGCTGTGCGCGTGGTGAAAGTAGTGTAGAAGTGTGTGTGTGTAGAGGGGTGCTTGAGTTTAGTCCACTCACACATACATACACTCACAACCATTTAGACATGAAGACACACATTCTAGAAATTAAGTATGCCAACACACACATCCCAGGGCAGGCTGGGTAACAGGCCCTGAGGGCTTGGTGTAGATGGACTCTTCAGATCTCCTGTTGGGACTTCAGTTCCGGTTCTGTCTCTGTCGTTCATCACATTTAGAACAGATGTTAATGTACTTGCTCATCACTTAGATGATTTCAATCTCTCTCTGTTCCTCTCCATTATTTTCGTACTCCCACTCTCTAAGTTGGACATGTACAGGTTGCTGTAAGAGGAATTGCACAAAGGGCCTGGAGGGAATGGAATGCAGCCCAACTATTGCATTACATGGGGGTGGTAGGTGGTGTGTAGGCAGCTTACATGGGTAGRTTAGTATAGTGATGGTGGTTGACGGGGTTATTGCACAGCTGCTATTGGGGACTTTACCTTGGCTAACCCTAGATCTGTAACGCATTGGCGACCAATCTCACCATATAGAGAGGAGCGTAGGGGAGAGAGAGAGATGAAGGGAGAAAGAAAAGTGGCAGAGAGAGAGAAAGGGTTGGGGTTGACAAAGGAGGGAATTAGAGAGAGAGAAGCGGAACAAACGAAATAGGGAGAGAGTGGGGTGAGAGAAGGAGGGAATTAGAGAGAGAGAAGCGGAACAAACGAAATAGGGAGAGAGTGGGGTGAGAGAAGGAGGCAGGTTGCAGCAAGACAGCAGACATGTTTTCCACAACAGCTGTTGAGCAAACAGAGTGAAGGGGAAGAGGCAAATCCTACCACCTGCCCTTGTTTTACAAGGACGCCAGGTGACCAATCATACTCAGCCATCATGCTGCTCACCCTGCCCCACCTGACCACCGAGCCAATCAAATCATCACCTCACATAGGGGTTGTGACACGTACAATATTCCACTTAATTGACGACCATAAATCATTTTACACTTCAGTCAACCTTAATGGACTTACCTACATTCGTCCTACTTATTCATTACTTCTCAAACCACAGCCTACTACCTATATAGGGCTCTACTTTGACACCCTATTCCCTATATAGTGCACTACTTTGACACCCTATTCCCTATATAGTGCACTACTTTGACACCCTATTCCCTATATAGTGCACTACTTTGACACCCTATTCCCTATGTAGTGCACTACTTTGACACCCTATTCCCTATAGGGCAATCATTTAGACCAGAGCCTGTTCTGATCAACTGTACTACACTATAGGAAGCAATAGGGTGTCTTGTGATTATCACGTCACCTCAGCCAACTGAACTGTGTCCCTCTGGCCAACCAAGTATTATTCAATGGTGACATTTTGAGCAACATGTGTTTAAGGAATTTTCACAGTCCCTAGAAGCGTTATTGGTAGATCAAGGCTAGTGTGTGTATGCTTGTGTGTGTACGTGCGTGCATTTGTGTGTGTGTGTATACTTGCATGTGTCCATGTTTGCACTTGTTTGTATGTGTGTATAACAGATCCCTTTTGTCCTTTCCACTCCTCACACGTGCTGCGTTTACCATTATATAATCACAGCAGAACCAAGAACTAACACATCCTCTGATGGGGAAGGACACAGGGAGAGAAATAGTGACAGCATTACAACTGTGTAGTGATTGGTTCACTGAGACCTATAGAGAAATAGTGACAGCATTACAACTGTGTAGTGATTGGTTNACAGCATTACAACTGTGTAGTGATTGGTTCACTGAGACCTATAGAGAGTCTCTGTCCCAAATGGCAACCTATTCCCTATATTGAGCAAAAGAAGTGTACATTTGGGATGCAGACAGAGAGTCTTCTTGGCTGTGTGAAATCCTATCGGTTTCATCAGAGGCTTTGAAGTACCCAATGTAAACGATAACCCAGAAAAATATCAGTCTGTTTCCTCTCCTCCTTTCAGACCAGCGTCTGATTGGTTATTACATCTACTCAGCCTGCCCATGTATTCATGAGCTCACTTGTGTGTGTGTGTCCTCCAGCATTTGTCGTGTTTTTCCTCCATTTGGCACTATTTCTGTCTCTCAGACACAAACGGAACACACACACACACACTGAGCCAATGCTCCCAGTCCCATTTAACACTATCTATTAATGGAGATGTATCCATGGCGAAGGTAGTTATATAAAATCTCCTATTGGCTCTTCAGGCTGCCGGTGAACAAAACAAGCTTCCCCATTGGTCCCCTGGAATAGACTATTTCCTGTGGATTGTCTCTGCATTGAATCCATATATTGTTGATTTTTAGATCTGGTCATTATTGTTCTACAACAAAGAGACGCTGAATCATTATAAACGTACATCCTGAAAAACACATGCACTGTATAGATGGATGATCAGTTTGAGGACCCAAAGCCCACCCATCTCAGCCATCTTTGCCTTTACTGTACAGTGGTTGCCAGGCAACCGGTGGTCTCTGGTTTCCCTCCAGTTGTTCCCGGCGATGAGGAGGAGAGGCGCTGGTTAAAAATGGATCAGGAAGAGAGAGCGGGGGCAGAGGCTTGGTCTCCACGGTGATAGTGATGACCATTGGGACTGTGTCTGTCTGTATTAGTATTTGTGTGTGTGTGTATGTGTGTAGACTAGAACCTGCACTGCAACAGTCTTGTAGCAATAGATATTCCTGCCAAATCAATTCCAATCAGGATAGACAACAGAAGGGCCTTTAGGAAAACCTGTAATTCCAACCAAGCCAACGACAGGGAGAGGGGGGTGGGAGATAAAGGAGGACTAACTCTCTTTGATAAAAGAGTTGTGATAAACCAGTGTCAACAGACTGCGGAAAACAGTGTGGTATTGTTTGTTAGATCTATTGAGAGTGGTAAAAGAGAGACACGCACACACACACACCAGATCTGCGCATTATTAAACAGTAGACATGACTTGTTGAAGGTACAGTAACAGAAACGTTGCCCTYTCTGCAAACAGTGTATTGAAGCTGCTCACACTACGCTGCATTGTTTAAAGATACAGTCTGCGATTTGAAAAAACAACAGAACCAGGGTCCCGGTACTTGTTTTGGTACACAGCTGAGGCCGGGTCACAGACTGTAGCTTTAWGTGAGGGCTACGGTCTCTGTGGCCGATGGGGACATTGTCTCTTCCTTGATACGTTTTTATTTATCAACACAAACCAACAGAAACAACACAACAACAACACAACCGCCCGATACACACCACAACATGCCCACACCTGTCCATGTACACACATAAATACATTGTCTCAATGGGATTTGTATTTTGTTCTATGGCCTTTCTCTGTGCCATAAGTCAATGCCTGCCTGCTCATGCAAACTTAACTAGGCTGTCATGGGCAATGCTAGCCTGGTTAAACTAGACTGAACACTACGAAACAACAGGGGGCGTAATTTTTTGTCCGGTTTGACCAGGCTAGGCCTATACAGTCACAATCCCTTCCTGATCCCTTCCTTTTCATCTTACTACTAACACCAGACGATTTAGACCCACAACGGATGATGGAAATCAACATCACTGTGGGTTTTCAGTCAGTCTGTCTGCTTCCCAAATGGGACCCTATTCCTTAAATAGTGTACTACTTTTAACCAGGCCCATAGGGCACTGGTCAAAAGTATTGCACTACAAAGGGAATAGGGTCCCATTTGGGATTCAGTCTGTCTTAGATCCTTAGTGACAGTGACTGGAGTTCACCAGACATGCTTTGATCCAATGGAGCCAAGGCAATGTCCTTGAGCTCAACCAATCCAGAGTCCATGAACGAATTGACCTGGAAAGGATCAAAAGGTCTTGTCGATGGCTTGGGGTCGTGAGTTGTAGAGCTGTCTGGGGAGTTCTGATTGGGTTATATTGACAGGCTGGAGGACGCACATACACTCACACAAAAAGGCACACACACACACACGCGCGCGCGTACAAACACGGACACAAACCCGTAGAGACACGGTCACGATGTCTGAACGTGGTTGCGGTCGATGGAGTGGAATAAGAGCTTTTAGGCCCTTTAGCCCCCTTTTCAACCGCAAAGTGAACGCTTTTGGTTGCTAGGTCCATCAGAGTAATCACACCAGGGGACCGCGCTCTCTCACCAGGCAATTAGTCTATCAATTTGATGGATAGGATGGAGGGGTAGAATAGGGAAGGGTAGGGAAGGGGGAGGGATGGATGGAAAGAGAGGTAGGTAGAAAGAGAGGGGGCAGTAGGAGGGAGAGGGAGGGGGAAGAGATGGAAAGAGATAGGTAGAAAGAGAGGACAGTAGGAGGGAGAGGGGNTCTGCAAACAGTGTATTGAAGCTGCTCACACTACGCTGCATTGTTTAAAGATACAGTCTGCGATTTGAAAAAACAACAGAACCAGGGTCCCGGTACTTGTTTTGGTACACAGCTGAGGCCGGGTCACAGACTGTAGCTTTAWGTGAGGGCTACGGTCTCTGTGGCCGATGGGGACATTGTCTCTTCCTTGATACGTTTTTATTTATCAACACAAACCAACAGAAACAACACAACAACAACACAACCGCCCGATACACACCACAACATGCCCACACCTGTCCATGTACACACATAAATACATTGTCTCAATGGGATTTGTATTTTGTTCTATGGCCTTTCTCTGTGCCATAAGTCAATGCCTGCCTGCTCATGCAAACTTAACTAGGCTGTCATGGGCAATGCTAGCCTGGTTAAACTAGACTGAACACTACGAAACAACAGGGGGCGTAATTTTTTGTCCGGTTTGACCAGGCTAGGCCTATACAGTCACAATCCCTTCCTGATCCCTTCCTTTTCATCTTACTACTAACACCAGACGATTTAGACCCACAACGGATGATGGAAATCAACATCACTGTGGGTTTTCAGTCAGTCTGTCTGCTTCCCAAATGGGACCCTATTCCTTAAATAGTGTACTACTTTTAACCAGGCCCATAGGGCACTGGTCAAAAGTATTGCACTACATAGGGAATAGGGTGCCATTTAGGATTCAGTCTGTCTTAGATCCTTAGTGACAGTGACTGGAGTTCACCAGACATGCTTTGATCCAATGGAGCCAAGGCAATGTCCTTGAGCTCAACCAATCCAGAGTCCATGAAAGAATTGACCTGGAAAGGATCAAAAGGTCTTGTCGATGGCTTGGGGTCGTGACTTGTAGAGCTGTCTGGGGAGTTCTGATTGGGTTATATTGACAGGCTGGAGGACGCACATACACTCACACAAAAACGCGCACACACACGGACACAAACCAATAGAGACACGGTCACGATGTCTGAATGTGTTAGCGGTCGATGGAGTGGAATAAGAGCTTTTAGGCCCTTTAGCCTCATTTTCAACCACAAAGTGAACGCTTTTGGTTGCTAGGTCCATCAGAGCAATCACACCAGGGGTCCACGCTCTCTCACCAGGCAATTAGTCTATCAATTTGATGGATAGGATGGAGGGGTAGAATAGGGAAGGGTAGGGAAGGGGGAGGGATGGATGGAAAGAGAGGTAGGTAGAAAGAGAGGGGACAGTAGGAGGAAGGGGAAAGAGATGGAAAGAGAGGGGACAGTAGGAGGGAGAGGGGACGAGGTAGGGAGGAAGGAGAAAAATATATAGAGGGACAGCAAGAGATGGATAAACGAGGAAGAGAGTTGGTCTTGTTCTCTCATCATTAAAACTAGAACGGTATTGTGAGCACAGACAGTGATTCGGCTAAAGTTTCTCCCTCCCTCCCGCCCTCCTTTTATCTGCTCAAATGAGCCGGCCTGTCAACCTAGCTCTCCCATTGGTCAGAGAAGGCATCCCTTTGTGACAGGATTCTAAATGGGGGAAAAGTCCTTGTTGAGGTCCAGTGATTAACCAGTGGTCAGTTGCAGCCAACCGTATCCTTGTTTGTCCACCAGTTCACAGTACGTATCTGTTTGACTCGTTATTGTCGTAAAGCAACATGTTTTGGCATGAAAGTCTTACTGGTGTGGCATAGTCAAGGCTTCCGTTCTGAAACATGTTTCTTTTATTATAAAGTCCTTCAACAGTGTCTGAATATAGGTATTGTATAACCACTCGTTTCATTCCCCTTCATAGGACTGGGAGGTAGGGACAGTGAACCCTTTTTCCTGACCGTCTCTGTAATCACAGTTCGCTGATGGTGTGTGTGTGGTCTCCTCTGGCATTGCAGTGGAGTTTAGAGGATTAGGGTCGTTACCGTATCTGTCCCGGTTAAGCCTGTAATCAGAGCTGTTCCCCTGGACTGACGGGAACGTTAACGGGATTACTCCATCGATCAGCGAAAACACACACACACGTTGGCACTAACTCTCTTCAGAGTGAGCAGACCACACACTCTCACAGTGTGGACAGACAGACAGAGATACACATGAACGCAGGCACAGACACACACACACACACACGGACTCTAGACAAAGACTAGAGGCTACGTCCCAAACCGTTTCATTTAAAGGAAGACTGTCAACACCGCAAGGCAAGTTAACCAGCTTGATCCCTCCGGCAATGTCCCAGCAAAAACACTGCAATCTGAAGAGACACAGAGAGAGAGAGAGAGAAAGAGAGAATGAAAGAGACACAGAGAGAGAGAAAGAGAGAATAAAAGAGGGAGCGAGAGAGGAATAGAGCGAGCAAAAGAGAGAAAGAGAGATAGAGATGGGTTGTCACTTTACCATCAGAGACAGAGATAGACAGAATAAGGGATGAGAGAGAGAGAGAGGTGGGGAGGAGGAGGAAAGAGCGATAGAATGATATTGAGTGAGAGAGAGAAGAGAGACTGATATTTTGCTGTGTATTATGATGATTATGTGTAAAATAAATATTCCCCTTTGCCAATGCCAAGACACAGTAGAAATACACAATGTGACCTACTGGCTTATCATATCAGCAGAGCTTATTGAATATGGAGTTGGGGATGGAAGCAATAGAGTCAGAGTGAAAGAAGGAGTATATTGAGCGTGTAGGGTAGGCTAGAGCCACTGTAGCAGTCACTCAGTCTCTATACGCAGACAATTCATTTCATTTAAATGCAAATGGGGGCATGGTGCAGTCAGGCACACGTACTGTACTGTAGAGAGAACACATACTGTACACACTGTAGAGAGAACATATACTGTAGAGAGAACACATACTGTACATACTGTAGAGAGAACACATACTGTACANGGGGACAGTAGGAGGGAGAGGGGAAGGGGAGGGAGAGGGAAGGGGAGGGAGAAAAGATAGGTAGAAACGGTCAGAAAGAGTGCGAGGGACAGAAAGAGAGAAGGAGGGAGGAAGAGATAAAACTGCATACACAGTGGGAACTGGAGAAAAATATATAGAGAGACAGCGAGAGATGGATAAACGAGGAGGAGAGTTGGTCTTGTTCTCTCATCATTAAAACTAGAACGGTATTGTGAGCACAGACAGTGATTCGGCTGAAGTTTCTACCTCCCTCCTTTATCTGCTCAAATGAGCCGGCCTGTCAACCTAGCTCTCCCATTGGCCAGAGAAGGCATCCCTTTGTGACAGGATCCTAAATGAGGGAAAAGTCCTTGTTGAGGTCCAGTGATTACCCAGTGGTCAGTTGCAGCCAACCGTATCCTTGTTTGTCCACCAGTTCACAGTACGTATCTGTTTGAGTCGTTATTGTCGTAAAGCAACATGTTTTGGCATGAAAGTCTTACTGGTGTGGCATAGTCAAGGCTTCCGTTCTGAAACATGTTTCTTTTATTATAAAGTCCTTCAACAGTGTCTGAATATAGTAATTGTATAACCACGATTTTCATAGGACTGGGAAGTAGGAACAGTGAACCCTTTTTCCTGACCGTCTCTGTAATCACAGTTCGCTGATGGGGTGTGTGTGGTCTCCTCTGGCATTGCAGTGGAGTTTAGAGGATTAGGGTCGTTACCGTATCTGTCCCGGTTAAGCCTGTAATCAGAGCTGTTCCCCTGGACTGACGGGAACGTTAACGGGATTACTCCATCGATCAGCGAAAACACACACACACGTTGGCACTAACTCTCTTCAGAGTGAGCAGACCACACACTCTCACAGTGTGGACAGACAGACAGAGATACACATGAACGCAGGCACAGACACACACACACACACACACACACACACACGGACTCTAGACAAAGACTAGAGGCTACGTCCCAAACCGTTTCATTTAAAGGAAGACTGTCAACACCGCAAGGCAAGTTAACCAGCTTGATCCCTCCGGCAATGTCCCAGCAAAAACACTGCAGTCTGAAGAGACACAGAGAGAGAGAGAGAGAGAGAGAGAATGAAAGAGACACAGAGAGAGAGAGAAAGAGAGAATAAAAGAGGGAGCGAGAGAGGAATAGAGCCAGCAAAAGAGAGAGAGATAGAGATGGGTTGCCACTTTGCCATCAGAGACAGAGATAGACAGAAGAAGGGATGAGAGAGAGAGAGAGAGAGAGAGGTGGGAAGAGCGATAGAATGATATTGAGAGAGAGAGAAGAGAGACTGATATTTTGCTGTGTATTATGATGATTATGTGTATTATAAATATTCCCCTTTGTGTATTTCTACTGTGTCTTGGCATTGGCAATGTGACCTACTGGCTTATCATATCAGCAGAGCTTATTGAATATGGAGTTGGGGATGGAAGCAATAGAGGCAGAGTGAAAGGAGTATATTGAGCATGTAGGGTAGGCTAGAGCCACTGTAGCAGTCACTCAGTCTCTATACGCAGACAATGCTTTTCATTTAAATGCAAATGGGGGCATGGTGCAGTCAGGCACACGTACTGTACTGTTGAGAGAACACATACTGTACACACTGTAGAGAGAACATATACTGTAGAGAGAACACATACTGTATATACTGTAGAGAGAACACATACTGTATATACTGTAGAGAGAACACATACTGTACACACTGTAGAGAGAACATATACTGTAGAGAGAACACATACTGTATATACTGTAGAGAGAACACATACTGTACACACTGTAGAGAGAACATATACTGTAGAGAGAACACACACATACTGTAGAGAGAACACATACTGTACATACACTGTAGAAGAGAACACACACATACCTGTGTAGAGAACACATACTGTAGAGAGAACACATACTGTAGAGAGAACACATACTGTACATACTGTATGAGAGAGAACACATACTGTACAATACTGTAGATGAGAACACATACTGTAGAGAGAACACACATACTGTACATACTGTAGAGAGAACACATACTGTACATACTGTAGAAGAACACATACACTGTGGAGAGAACACATACTGTACATATGTAGAGAGAACACATACATACTGTAGAGAGAACACACGCGTACTGTAGAGAGAACACACCGCGTACTGAGAGAACACACGCGTACTGTAGAGCGAACACACGCGTACTGTAGAGAAGAACACGCGTGTACTGTAGAGAAACACGCGTGTACTGTAGAGAGAACACACGTGTACTGTAGAGATAACACATACTGTAGAGAGAACACACGCGTACTGTAGAGAGAACACACGCGTACTGTAGAGAGAACACACACCTACGTAGAGAGAGAACATACTGTAGAGAGAATACATACTGTAGAGAGAATACATACTGTAGAGAAGAACACACATACTGTAGAGAGAACACACACGTACTGTTGAGAGAACACACACGTACTGTAGAGAGACCACACACATACTGTAGAAGAGAATACATACTGTAGAGAGAATACACACGTACTGTTGAGAGAACACACATACTGTAGAGAGAACACAGACATACTGAGAGAAAATACATACTGTAGAGAGAAACACACACGTACGTGTTGAGAGATTACATACTGTAGAGAGAATACATACTGTAGAGAGAATACATACTGTAGAAGGGGGGTAGAGAGGAGAGCTAACAGTAACTGGTCAGGTTACATTTCAGTCCTCGTCCATTGAGTTAAAATTGTAATGTATCCCCCAGGATCTAAATAGCATATGTTTTGGTCAAACAAAGAACTGTGTGTGTGTGTGGTGTGTGTGTGTGTGTGTGTGTGTGTGTGTGTGTGTGTGTGTGTGTGTGTGTGTGTGTGTGTGTGTTGTGGTGGTGTGTGTGTGTGTGTGTGTGTGTGTGTGTGTGTGTGTGTGTTGTGTGTGTGAGAGATGACGAAAAGAGGGAGAATGGAGCTGGCTAATAATTGGATCTGCTTACGTGTGTTTGTGTAACAGACAGAGAGAGAGAGCGATAGAATCACAAAATATGCCAATGAAATCTCCAACCATCAAACACCCAGAATGACACAAACGCACGTCTTTGATCATGGTCATTTTGGCGATTAGAATCATTTTTTTCTGGAAGAGAAGAAATGATCAAACCGTTCACATATTTTTTGAATTGCCTGAATGTTTAGAGCCTGTTTGTTTAGCCGAACACTCCTCTATTTAAAAAAGCTCATTGATTATTTCATAGTATGGCGTTAACATTTAAATATTTTATTTTATTTTTATTTCACCTTTATTTAACCAGGTAGTAGTTGAGAACAAGTTCTCATTTGCAACTGCGGCCTGGCCAAGATAAAGCAAAGCAGTTTGACACATACAACAACACAGAGTTACACATGGAATAAAC
>NW_019943853.1:78353-81170 GCF_002910315.2 Salvelinus sp. IW2-2015
CAGTGATCGCTGAGATCTTGGTTGAAAACAGCAGAGGTGTATTTGGAGGGCGAGTTAGTTAGGATGATATCTAAGAGGGTGCCCATGTTTATGGATTTGGGGTTGTACCTGGTAGGTTCAATGATAATTTGTGTGAGATTGAGGGCATCAAGCTTAGATTGTAGGATGGCCGGGGTGTTAAGCATGTCCCAGTTTAGGTCACCTAGCAGCACGAGCTCAGAAGATAGATGGGGGGCAATCAATTCACATATGGTGTCCAGGGCACAGCTGGGGGCAGAGGGTGGTCTATAGCAAGCGGCAACGGTGAGAGACTTGTTTCTGAAAAGTAGAAGCTCGAATTGTTTTGGTACAGACCTGGATAGTAAGACAGAACACTGCAGGCTATCTCTGCAGTAGATTGCAACACCGCCCCCTTTGGCATTTATATCTTGGCGGAAAATGTTATAGTTAGGGATGGAGATTTCAGGGTTTTTGGTGATTTTCCTAAGCCAGGATTCAGACACGGCTAAGACATCCGGGTTGGAGGAATGTGCTAAAGCAGTGAATAAAGCAAACTTAGGGAGTAGGCTTCTAATGTACATGCATGAAACCAAGGCTTTTACAGTTACAGAAGTCAACAATTGAGAACACCTGGGGAGTAGGAGTGGAGCTAAGCACTGCAGGTCCTGGATTAACCTCTACATCACCAGAGGAACAGAGGAGGAGTAGGATGAGTGTACGGCTAAAGGCTATAAGAACTGGCCGTCTAGCACGTTCGGAACAGAGAGTAAAGAGAGCATGTTTCTGGGCACGATAGCATAGATTCAAGGCATCATGTACAGACAAATGTATGGTAGGAAGAGAGTACATTGGAGGTAGACCTAGGCATTGAGTAATGAAGAGAGAGATATAGTCTCTAGAGACGTTTAAACCAGGTAATGTCATCGCATATGTGGGAGGTGGAACAACATGGTTGGTTAAGGCATATTGAGCAGGGATATAGGCTCTACAGTGAAATAATAATCACTAACCAGGACATTAATGGACAAGACATATTGATATTAGGGAGAGGCATGCGTAGCCAAGTGATCGTATGGGTCCAGTGAGTGGTTGGGCTGGCTGGGGACACAGCGATTCAGATAGTTAGCAGGCTGGGGCTAGCAAGCTAGCAGTTAGCAGGCCGGGGCTAGCAAGCTAGCATAAGGGCCTTAGAGGGACGTCGCGATGGGGGAAAAGTCTGTTTTTGCCTCCTCGTGCGGTGACGTCGATAGACCAGTCGTGGAATTAGTAGAGTTCCAAGTAGCAGAGGGGTCCAAGTCCAATTGACAAAATGGATATTGTAGCTGAGGAGTGGGCTTCAGGAGTAGCCCAGGAGCCCTAGCCGGGAGATGGGTCTAGCATGGGCTAGCCCCAGGCTAGTTGGTGCTTGCTCCGGGACGGAAACGATTAGCCAGGAGTAGTCAACCCGAGTTGCGGTTAGCTAGCTGCCATGATCCAGATTCCTCCCTCCCTCCTCTGTCCTCTTAGGCACAACACCTACATCCTCCCTCCTCGTCCTCTTATCCACACACCTACATCCTCCCTCTTCTGCTTCTCTTATCCACACACCTACATCCTCCATCCTCTCCTCTTATCCACACACCTACATCCTCCATCCTCTGTCCTCTATCCACACACCTACATCCTCCATCCTCTGTCCTTATCCACACACCTATATCCTCCCTCCTCTGTCCTCTTATCCACACACTTACACCTCCCTCCTCTGTCCTCTTATCCACACACCTACATCCTCCCTCCCTCCTCTGTCCTCTTAGCCACCCACCTACATCCTCCCTCCCTCCTCTGTCCTCTTAGCCACACACCTACATCCTCCCTCCCTCCTCTCCTCTTACCACACACCTACATCTCCATCCTCTGTCCTCTTATCCACACACCTACATCCTCCATCCTCTGTCCTCTTATCCACACACCTTCATCCTCCATCCTCTGTCCTCTTATCCACACACCTACATCCTCCATCCTCTGTCCTCTTATCACACACCTACATCCTCCATCCTCTGTCCTCTTATCGACACACCTACATCCTCCATCCTCTGTCCTCTTCTCCACACACCTACATCCTCCCTCCCTCCTCTGTCCTCTTTAGCCACACACCTACATCCTCCCTCCTCCTCTGTCCTCTTCTGCACACACCTACATCCTCCCTCCCTCTCTTCCTCTTAGCACAACCTAACTCTGCCTCCCTCGTCCCTAGCCACACACCCATCCTCCCTCCCTCCTCTGTCCTCTTATCACACACCTACACCCTCCTCCCTCCTCTGTCCTCTTATCCACACACCTACATCCTCCCTCCCTCCTCTGTCCTGTTATCCAACACACCTACATCCTCCCTCCCTCCTCTGTCCTGTTATCCACACACCTACATCCTCCCTCCCTCCTCTGTCCTCTTATCGACACACCACATCCTCATCCTCGTCCTCTTATCCACACACCTACATCCTCCATCCTCTGTCCTCTTATCCACACACCTACATCCTCCCTCCCTCTGTCCTCTTATCCCACACACCTACATCCTCCACCTCTGTCCTCTTATCCACCACACCTACATCCTCCCTCCTCTGTCCTCTTATCCACACACCTACATCCTCCCTCCCTCCTCTGTCCTCTAATCGACACACCTACATCCTCCCTCCTCTGTCCTGCTTATCGACACACCTACATCCTCCCTCCCTCCTCTGTCCTCTTATCCACACACCTACATCCTCCCCTCCTCTGTCCTCTTATCGACACACCTACATCCTCCCTCCTCTGTCCTCTTATCCACACACTACATCTCCA
>NW_019943853.1:84632-96168 GCF_002910315.2 Salvelinus sp. IW2-2015
TCCTCTGTCCTCTTATCCACACACCTACATCCTCCCTCCTCTGTCCTCTTATCCACACACACATCCTTCATTGATGCACATCTCAAACACACACACTTACATCCACTGCCTTTTGGGAGAAGAGCTTACTGCCAAGACATTGTATGAGCCACACACGCACCCAAATCTAGGGTGTTGGAACCAGTCTTTTGGCAGCCCTTTAAACCCCATGCAGAATGTGCCAGGGAGGACAAACCAAACTAAAAAGTGTGTGTGTGTGTGTTTCAGTGCAAACCTAATTACCTTGTAACGGTGGACCAGGCTGGTGCCTTTATGTGATAATAATTCTAGTAATGATGTTACACATGGTCTGCTCTGTGTTTTTACCATTATGACTCATTGTGCCTTCTTTGAAAGMCCGGTTATTTGAATATATTAATGTTTAATAGAAACACTCATATGTTTTTTGCTTATTACAACCAGAGGAGGCTGGTGGGAGGAGCTATAGGAGGACGGGCTCATTGTAATGGCTGGAATGGAATCAATGGAACAGTATCAAACATATCAAATGTATAGAAACCACATGTTTGACCCCATTCCATTTATTCCATTCCAGCCATTATGATGAGCCTGTCCTCCTATAGCTCCTCCCACCAGCCTCCTCTGATTACAACATCTGTTTTTACCTCAGGCAGTCACATATGATGTCACCATATCACCATTGTTATAAATGTGATGTTGTCAGTTTATTACCGTGGTCTTTGTATTATTCCAGAGTGCCTCACTACCAGTAGAGGTAGGATTTGAATCCAACACTCTCATAACTGGGTTTTACTTCAGTGGGGGCTTATTACATGCTTAGTTCACGTTGATTCCATGTTAAATACATGTTGATAATTGTGTTCTAACAGTTGTGTTGATAGGTTGTTGACCTGTGTCTCTCTTCCTCCCTAGGTGTTGAAGGTCAGTCTGATAGGACACAGGAAGAGAATTCTGGCCTCGCTGGGAGACAGGCTTCACCAAGACCCTCCACAGAAACCCCCACGGGCCATCTCCCTACGGGTCAGTGTGTGCAGTGTGTGCAGTGCATGTGTACGTGTGTGCAGTGTACATACGTGTGTGTGTGTGTGTGTGTGTGTCCTCACTCTCGTCCCTCCCAGATGGTAGTAGTCCTAGAGACTGCAGACAGAGATTCAGTGAGCTTAGGGGAAATATCTCCACTGCTGTTGTTAGCCTTCACAAGTCTCCCGGCAGACACAAAATGGATGCCGCCAGGACCACAATAGCACCGCAGTTTCCCCTCTCCCTGCCGGTCCTGGATACTAATTACAAGATGCTGGATTCCATTCCCCAGTGCGTATGGGTCTAATGTTCAACTTACAAAGGCCCKGGAAATGCTTCACCTCCTGGGACTCAATTTGATCCGGCAGCCAGGATGTGGCTGCTCCTCTGCAGCCTCTCAAGGCCCAGACGCCTGCTTTCATTCCATTTAACAAATCGGTCCAGACAGAGGGGCTGGGCTGTGTCTCYACTGCAAATCTAGTCTGATGTCCACGTCCAGAGCCAGGCTAGCAAACAGAGAGGAGGCTGAAGGTTTATTCAGCATAGCATATTGCCACGCTCCAAAAGCATACCACTAGAAACCATTTAGAATGCATGCTCAACACTCAGCAGCTTCATTTTAAGAGGTATGCTAGTGAATATAATGATAGAAGAGGTAAGCAAGGCAGTCACTATGTAGTGGAATCATTATACCATTATTGTCTCTCCCTAATTTGCGCCCCCACTTGAGGCATGTCCACATTGGGAATAGCCAGTAGTGGCAGTCTTGACATTTGACCTCTCCTTTTCTAGATACAGCCTATCATGGAGCCTCAAAAGCATCACATGGCACACTTCACCACCATTTAATAASCCCTCCCCTCTGTCCATCCATCCTCCCAGGAGCCCGGTGGCTGCAACACCCCTCCCCAGATCCTTCCGGGCCAGGCTGCGTACACCACGGCGGGCGTCCCGGGGGGCTCGTTGGACGTGCAGCACCTCATCATGCAGGCGGACGCACGGCGCCGCCAGCGCTCCAACGACAACTACTTAGAGGAGATGCCTCGCTCCAAACTGGAGCGGCAGATGGCCCAAGTCAGCATGGTGAGAGGGGGGTGAGGGGGGGGAAGGAAGAAAGAGAGAGGAATAGACAGCAGCCTCTCACAATTATTTTCCTGTGTGTCCCTATTTGACCTCTCTACCACACTACGAAAGCGTGATGATTAATATAATATGACATATCATTCATCCTCTCGGATGGGCGGTGGGCAGAACGCTGTTATAAATAATTTGTACACTGCAAATTGACCGCAAGAATCCCAAACAGATAATGTATTAGATAAAAATAGAATCATTTCAAACCTTGATTACTTTGGGATAAGATCACATATGCCTCTATTTATACGTGGAAACTACCGTACTTGGAAGAAATAAAAATCACTTTGAGCTAATTTCTTTTATGTCCAACAACAATTATTTACAAAAAAATACATATATATATATATATATATATATATTTGGCCCTCGGACTGCCTATTGGGGAATCCTGCCCTATACGGTACCATAACTGCTCTACCAACCCGTATTGGCATGCTATTTAACTGATATACAGTGCATTCTGAAAGTATTCAGACCCCTTCACTTTTTCCACATTTTGTTACGTTACAGCCTGATTCTAAAATTTATTAACAATTTTTCCTCATCACTTTACACACAATACCCCATAATGACAAAGCAAAAACATGTTTTTAGAAATGTTTGATTATTTATTTTAAAAAATTAAAACATAAATACCTTATTTACATAAGTATTCAGACCCTTTGCTATGAGACTCGAAATTGAGCTCAGGTGCAACCTGTTTCCATTGATCATCCTCGAGATGTTTTTACAACTTGATTGGAGTCTACCTGTGGTAAATTCAATTGATTGGACATGATTTGGAAAGGCACACACCTCTCTATATAAGGTCTCACAGTTGACAGTGCATGTCAGAGCAAAAACCAAGCCATAAGGTTGAAGGAATTGTCCGTAGAGCTCAGAGAAAGGATTGTGTCGAGGCACAGATCTGGGGAAGGGTACCAAAACATTTCTGCAGCATTAAAGGTCCTCAAGAACACAGTGGCCTTCATCATTCTTAAATGGAAGAAGTTTGGAACCACCAAGACTCTTCCTAGAGCTTGCCACTCGGTCAAAAACTGAGCAATCAGGGGAGAAGAGCCTTGGTCAGGGAGGTGACCAAGAACGCGATGGTCACTCTGACTGAGCTACAGAGTTCCTCTGTGAAGAAGGACAACCATCTCTGCAGCACTCCACCAATCAGGCCTTTATGGTAGAGTGGCCAGATGGAAGCCACTCCTCAGTAAAAGGCACATGACAGCCCGCTTGGAGTTTACCAAAAGGCACTTAAAGACTCTCAGACCATGAGAAACAAGCTTCTCTGGTCTGATGAAACCAAGATCGAACTCTTTGGCCTGACTGCCAAGTGTCACGTCTGGAGGAAACCTGGCACATTCCCTACGGTGAAGCATGGTGGTGGCAACATTATGCTGTGTGGATGTTTTTCAGCGGCAGGGACTGGGAGACTAGTCAGGATCGAGGCAAAGATGAACGGAGCAAAGTACAGAGAGATCCTTGATGAAAACCTGCACCAGAGTGCTCAGGACCTCAGACCGGGGTGAAGGTTCACCTTCCAACAGGACAACGACCCTAAGCACACAGCCAAGACAACGCAGGAGTGTCTTCAGGACAAGTCTCTGAATGAACTTGAGTGGCCCTGAATACTTATGTAAATTTGATATTTCAGTTTTTATTTTTAATACATGTGCAAACATTTCTAAAACCTGTTTTTGCTTTGTCATTATGGGGTATTGTGTGTAGATTGATATGGGAAAAAAACAATTTAATAATTTTTAGAATAAGGCTGTAACGTAACAAAATGTGGAAAGTCAAGGGGTCTGAATACTTTCCGAATGTACTGAATATTAGCATGCATGGTACAGTATGGTAACCTCTCTACCAAAATCCATGATCATCCTATTGCACCTCTGCACCAACCTATGAAAGCACGGTCGGGGAGTCAGAGGCATCTGGGAGAGCAGCTTCTCTTAAGCGTTCCTTTGATCTACCCCGACTAGGGTCCATCCGGAGTGTGTGTGAGAGTGTGTGTGATTCACAGAGCTTGTCGCACCAGACACACTCTTATGTTTATAAACGACTGACTCCTTGAAGTGCGTTTGTGTCACGACTCACAACACTGGCCTCTTTAGAGCAGCACTCAGGTGAGTGCAGTGAGTCAAGGTCGTGTAGAGGGAATCATTATGGAGGCTTCGCTATTCCTCTCTCACTCACATACTCTCTCTCTCTGTTTTACTTTCCACTCTTTCCTTCCTCATCTCTCCCTTTCTCCCCCTTTTCCCTCCACATTGCCTCTCCGCCCATTGCCACTGAGGCAGTCAGCGATCATGCCCTGCTCCCTCCCCATTATTACTGAGGCAGTCAGAGATCATGCCCTGCTCCCTCCCCATTGCTAGCTGGAGGCAGTCAGAGATCATGCTCTGCTCCTCCCCATTGCTACTGAGGCAGTCAGAGATCATGCCCTACTCCCCCATTGCTACTGAGGCAGTCAGAGATCATGCTCTGCTCCTCCCATTGCTACTGAGGCAGTCAGAGTCATGCCTACTCCCCCATTGCTACTGAGGCAGTCAGAGATCATGCCTGCTCCCTCCCCATTGCACTGAGGCAGTCAGAGATCATGCCTACTCCCCCCATTGCTACTGAGGCAGTCAGAGATCATGCCCTCCTCCCCCCTTGCTCTGAGGCATGTCAGAGATCATGCCTACTCCCCCATTGTACTGAGGCAGTCAGAGATCATGCCCTACTCCCCCCATTGCTACTGAGGCAGTCAGAGATCATGCCCTACTCCCCCCATTGCTACTGAGGCAGTCAGAGATCATGCCTACTCCCCCCATTGCTACTGAGGCAGTCAGAGATCATGCTCTGCTCCCTCATTGCTACTGAGGCAGTCAGAGATCATGCCCTACTCCCCCATTGCTACTGTGGCAGTCAGAGATCATGCCTCCCCCCATTGCTACTGAGGCAGTCAGAGATCATGCCCTACTCCCCCCATTGCTACTGAGGCAGTCAGAGATCATGCTCTGCTCTCCCATTGCTACTGAGGCAGTCGAGATCATGCCCTACTCCCCCATTGCTACTGTGGCAGTCAGAGATCATGCCCTACTCCCCCATTGCTACTGAGGCAGTCAGAGATCATGCCCTACTCCCCCATTGCTACTGAGGAGTCAGAGATCATGCCCTACTCCCCCATTGCTACTGAGGCAGTCAGAGTCATGCCCTACTCCCCCATTGCTACTGAGGCATCAGAGATCATGCCCTACTCCCCCATTGCTACTGAGCAGTCAGAGATCATGCCCTACTCCCCCATTGCTACTGAGGCAGTCAGAGATCATGCCCTGGCCATTACAGGGTAATGAGGCTCTCTCCTTTCTCTGTGCTTTGTGTTTTGCCAATTGTGTCTATCTTTGTCTCTCTCTTTCTCCCCCCCCCCCTCCTCTCTCTCTCTGCCCCCCCCCTCTCTATTACCTCTGTCATTTAGATCAGTTAGATTAGGCCAGTGTCTTGGAGTAGATTACCTGTTCTGATCCTCTAGGGGCACCTGCAGCTATTTACCCCGATGTCATTATCCCTGATTGCCTCACCTCCAGAGTATCTCATTAAGACGCAGATGGATGTGACACACAAACAAACAAGCACTCCCTTATAGTAGTGTATCAGCACCTGTCATGGGACTTTGATTATGAAACTGTGACGGGAGGATTTCCTCACACTCCAGCCTTGTTGTAAACATTGCCTGTGTGATTATCGTCTGCTTGATTATTATAAACCRTAGAGTTGGATAGAGGCCACGTCTTTGCATATTTGCCATAATGGTTTCTATGACAGCATGGGCAGCGCCATTGAGGGCTATCTCCATTGATGAAAGTCCTCAATGGCGCTGCCCATGCTAAAACAGGCTTTGTGGCAAGTGCACCCTCTATCCAACTCTATGTTATCAACCAACTTCTTGTTGTCCTGATCCTAGATCTTATTTCTATTTATTTATCAGTCTCATGATGTTGGAGAAAGACCTTCTGCAAGAAATGATACTGTAAGTTGTCTGTGATGCTAGTGTGCATCAAATACTGTTGTTGTCAATGTACGTGACGAACAGTCAAACAGTCAACTGTCAATGTACGTGATATAAATGTACATTATATTTGTTGATAATAYAAGTCCATTTACTCATGATCATTTACATTTTATTTCGAACATATTGGCYAAGGGAAAAGTACTGTAGCTAAATATATATCCATTTCCTGTTTCTGTTGAAAAGGATGAAAGAAAGAAGGACAGGGGATTTTCCACACAGTGCTAGGGGAGGTGTGAGCATTATAGCACTAGCTAGGGGAATTAAACAGTATGAAAAGCCATTTGAATATGACCCTTCTAAGACTGTTAAAACGCACTTAGCATTAGGAGAGGAGGGTCCATAGAAACACAGTGAGGGACTCAAAATGTTTTTGAAATGTTCTTGAAGCGTTGTTGTTAAGCTTTTCATGTTCAGTCAGTCTTGTTACATCATAGAAGTGCATTGTGGTTAGGAGCAAACAGCAGCACATATCTAACAGACTAGATATGTCAGCTCAGAATATGCTTGACTTAAGTTTGTGCCCAATCCTTTTCCTTGTAATCGGCTGTGATTCCTCATCCGTGGCCTGTGTCTGATCTTGCCATTGGCTGTCGTTACAGCAAGGCGAATGGTGCGAGCCAATCACGTTGCGTCCTCCCAACGAGGCCACCTCGTCCACTCCAGTGCAGTACTGGCAACACCACCCTGAGAAACTCATCTTCCAGTCGTGTGACTATGAAGCTTACGTGAGTAGTCCCATCCCTACGCTATACTGTGTGTGTGTGTGTGTGTGTGTGTGTGTGTGTGTGTGTGTGTGTGTGTGTGTGTGTGTGTGTGTGTTAGTATGCTTTTCATGCATGTATAATATGCTTGTGAATGTGTATGCATGCAAAACGCTACATTAGCATCGTATCATATTCACAGCAGTGTGTCGGGGTCGCGACCCCGCTATGGGAACATCAGTGGGGTCAATAAAAACAAAACATTTGGAGTACAGATTATTGTATGGGACAAATATACGTTTTTCAGAAAGGATAATACAAACAAATACAATTTTTAGAGTAAAGTATTTTCTTTGATAAGAGAAGAAACTATAATGAAGGTTTTGTGATGTAAAATGTACAGTATAGTTGTGTCGTATTGGGTTAGGTTGGGTTGAAAAAAAATTATTGGAAGAAAATTCAACCAGCAATTCTGGTGGAAAGAATGAGGTCTCCGCTGAAAGGGTTTGAATACTACTGTTCTACAGTAATGTGGGAGAGAATGCCCTGTCTGCCAAGGGGGTCCAAGACCACACTTTCAGGGACCCCCCCCCCACACACACACACACACACACTGACACTCCATAATACTCTTTGACAGCTCTCCACACTCCCACTACTCTAGCTGCTATAGCTGACATATGTTATGCCTCTGACTTAAATGACCTGCACTTTGTGTTACCTAACGACACACTGGAGGTATTCAGGAGTAAAACCATGTTTCACCCTTCGATCAATACTGCACCAAGCTATTCACGCTGCTGCAGTAATTTTAGCCTCCTGTTACATAAAACACCATGTTATCCAGGATCTGCACATGTACATTTGATTGGCTTAGCCCCAGCAACCATGTAAACTGATTATACCCACTTTCAGCTGATGAATCACCGGGAAGATGATTGGCTCCATTTGGAGTCTGGAGGCTCCATTGGCTCTCGGGGCCAGCCGTGTTGAATTTGATTGACTCTTGCACAGTTGTGCATAGCGATTGGCTCAGAGGTGCTGTTGTGGAGATGTGGGGCAGAGGGGGCTAGAGGATTAGAGAGAGAGAGAGAGAGAGAAACAGTATGAGTGAGTGAGTAAGCGAGAGAGTTTGTGAGAGAGTGAGGGAAAAGGTCATGTGGGTTGAGGAGGGAAAGGTATGTGGGTCGAGAGAGGGAGGGAAAAGGTATGTGGGTTGAGGGAGGGAAAGGTATGTGGGTTGAGGGAGGGAAAGGTATGTGGGTCGAGAGAGGAGGGAAAAGGTAAGTGTGGGTTGAGAGAGTGAGGGATAAGGTAATGTGGGTTGAGGAGTGAGGGATAAGGTAATGTGGGTTGAGAGAATGAGGGATAAGGTAGTGTGGGTTGAGAGAGTGAGGGAAAGTAGTGTGGGGTTGAGAGGTGAGGGATAATGTAGTGTGGGTTGAGAGAGTGAGGGATAAGGTAATGTGGGTTGAGAGAGTGAGGGATAAGGTAGTGTGTGTTGAGGGAGGGAAAGGTAATGTGGGTGAGAGAGGGAGGGAAAGGTAATGTGGGTTGAGGATGGAGGGAAAGGTAATGTGGGTTGAGGAGAGGGAAAGGTATGTGGGTCGAGAGAGGGAGGGAAAAGGTAATGTGGGTTGAGAGAGTGAGGATGAGGTAATGTGGGTTGAGGAGTGAGGGATAAGGTAGTGTGGGTTGAGAGAGTGAGGGATAAGGTAGTGTGGGTTGAGAGATGAGGGATAGTAGTGTGGGTTGAGAGAGTGAGGGATAAGGTAATGTGGGTTGAGAGAGTGAGGGATAAGGTAGTGTGGGTTGAGAGAGTGAGGGATACGGTAGTGTGGGTTGAGGAGTGAGGGATAATGTGTGTGGGTTGAGAGAGTGGAGGGATAAGGTAATGTGGGTTGAGAGAGTGAGGGATAAGGTAATGTGGGTGTGAGAGGTGAGGGATAATGTAGTGTGGTTGAGAGAGTGAGGATAAGGTAGTGTGGGTTGAGAGAGTGAGGGATAAGGTATGTGGGTTGAGAGAGTGAGGGATAAGTAGTGTGGGGTTGAGAGAGTGAGGGATAAGGTAATGTGGGTTGAGAGAGGGAGGGATAAGGTAGTGTGGGTGAGAGAGTGAGGGATAAGGTATGTGGGTTGAGAGAGTGAGGATAAGGTAGTGTGGGTTGAGAGAGTGAGGGATAATGTAGTGTGGGTTGAGAGAGTGAGGGATAAGGTAGTGTGGGTTGAGAGAGTGAGGGATAAGGTAGTGTGGGTTGAGAGAGTGAGGGATAATGTAGTTGTGGGTTGAGAGAGTGAGAAGGAAGGCAGAGAGAGAAAGTGTAATAAATAAAATAATCGGTGCCAAGCAACACTCTCCCAGGACTGAAGCTCCACATGGCCCCACGAAGTGAGATAGAGGAGAATCTGAGAGAGAAAGAATAGAAGGGGAGAGGAGGGAGGGAGGGAGGGAGGGAGGGAGGGAGGGAAAGGAGGAGGAGGAACCACATATGTTAACAAAGCATGGAGAGTTAAGCACTGAGATAGAGAGGATAGAGTTGAGGATGTAAGCAGTGTACAGAGGAAGATGATAGAGTTGAGGATGTAAGCAGTGTACAGAGGAAGAGGATAGAGTTGAGGATGTAAGCAGTGTCCAGAGGGAAGAGGATAGAGTTGAGGATGTAAGCAGTGTACAGAGTAAAGAGAGATAGAGTTGAGGATGTAAGCAGTGTACAGAGTAAGAGGAGAGAGGATAGAGTTGAGGATGTAAAAAGAGAGAAGAGGGACGAGTGACAAGTCTCTAAAGCTGACGCTGTCATCGCACTTATTCTATTACAACACATGATCTTCATTCAACAGAGACAATTCTCTAACGTCATTACAACGTTGTCTTCATAAACCAACTTTGTTTTAATCATTCTTTATTATAGACCAGCCTCTAATGTCCATTTATGCTTTCTTTATTATAGACCAGCTCTGGTCATTATGCTTTCTTATTATAAGACCAGCTCTAATGTCATTATGCTTTCTTTATTATAGACCAGCTCTAATGTCATTATGGCTTTCTTTATTATAGACCAGCTTTAATGTCATTATGCTTTCTTTTATTATAGACCAGCTCTAATGTCATAATGCTTTCTTTATTAATAGACCAGCTAAGATGTCTTATGCTTTCTTTATTATAGACCAGCTAAGATGTCATTATGCTTTCTTTATTATAGACCAGCCTCTAATGTCATTATGCTTTCTTTATTATAGACCAGCTCTAGATGTCATTATGCTTTCTTTTATTATAGACCAGCTCTGTCATTATGCTTTCTTTATTATAGACCAGCTCTAATGTCATAATGCTTTCTTATTATAGACCAGCTCTAATGTCATTATGCTTATTCTTTATTATAGACAGCTCTAATGTCATATTGCTTTCTATTATAGACCAGCTCTAATGTCATTATGCTTTCTTTATTATAGACCAGCTCTAATGTCATAATGCTTTCTTTATTATAGACTAGCTCTAATGTATTATGCGTTCTTTATTATAGAACAGCTCTAATGTTATTATGCTTTCTTTATTATAGACCAGCTCTAATGTCATAATGCTTTCTTTATTATAGACCAGCTCTAATGTCATTATGCTTTCTTTATTATAGCCAGCTCTAATGTCATAATGCCTTTCTTTATTATAGACCAGCTCTATGTCATTATGCTTTCTTTATTATAGACCAGCTCTGTCTTAATGCTTTCTTTATTATAGACCAGCTCTAATGTCATTATGCTTTCTTTATTATAGACCAGCTCTGTCATTATGCTTTTCTTTATTATAGACCAGCTCTAATGTCATTATGCTTTCTTTATTATAGACCAGCTCTAATGTCATAATGCTTTCTTTATTATAGACCAGCTAAGTGTCATTATGCTTTCTTTATTATAGACAGCTCTATGTCATAATGCTTTCTTTATTATAGCCCAGCTCTAATGTCATAATGCTTTCTTTATTATAGACCAGCTCTAATGTCATTATGCGTTCTTTATTATAGACCAGCTCTAATGTCATATGCTTTCTTTCTTATAGACCAGCTAAGATGTCATTATGCTTTCTTTATTATAGACCAGCTCTAATGTCATAAATGCTTTCTTTATTATAGACCAGCTCTAATGTCATAATGCTTTCTTTATTATAGACCAGCTAAGATGTCATTATGCTTTTCTTTATTATAGACCAGCTCTAAGTCATTATGCGTTCTTTATTATAGACCAGCTCTAATGTCTTATGCTTTCTTTATTATAGACCAGCCCTCTAATGTCATAATGCTTTCTTTATTATAGACCAGCTAGATGTCATTATGCTTTCTTTATTATGACCAGCTCTAATGTCATAATGCTTTCTTTATTATAGACCAGCTCTAATGTCATTATGCGTTCTTTATTATATACACCCAGCTCTAATGTCATTATGCTTTCTTATTATAGACCAGCTCTAATGTCATTATGCTTTCTTTATTATAGACCAGCTCTAATGTCATTATGCTTTCTTTATTATAGACCAGCTCTAATGTCATTATGCTTTCTTTATTATAGACCAGCTTAAGATGTCATTATGCTTTCTTTATTATAGACCAGCTCTAATGTC
>NW_019943853.1:97164-101082 GCF_002910315.2 Salvelinus sp. IW2-2015
GAGAGAGATATGCTTTCTTTATTATAGACCAGCTCTAATGTCATTATGCTTTCTTTATTATAGACAGCTCTAATGTCATTATGCTTTCTTTATTATAGACCAGCTCTAATGTCATTATGCTTTCTTTATTATAGACCAGTCTAATGTCATTATGCTTTTATTATAGACCATGACCTCTAATGTCATTATGCTTTCTTATTATAGACCAGCTCTAATGTCATTATGCTTTCTTTATAAACCATTTAGTAGAAGCTCTAGATGTCTATTATGCTTTCTTTATTATAGACCAGCTCTGATGTCATTATGCTTTCTTTATTATAGACCAGGCTCTGATGTCATTATGCTTTCTTTATTATAGACCAGCTCTAATGTCATAATGCTTTCTTTATTATAGACCAGCTCTAATGTCATTATGCTTTCTTTATTATAGACCAGCTCTAATGTCATTAATGCTTTCTTTATTAACATTCTTAGACCGCCAAATGTCATCACAGCACATTTGACATACATTTCTTTATTACACCAGACAATGTCCCTAACGTTATTTCAATGTTTTCCTTAATTAAACTCAGACAATACCCTAACATCATTTCACCACTTTTGGATTAATGTGAGCATAATTACATTGTCCATTTCTAGGGCGTGATGGTTGTTGAATGTAATTTTAACACGGAGAAACAAGAAAATGCCACTCCCTATAATGAATGCACTGTTGTTGTACTCTAAAGGGAAACGTTGCTAAGATGTTGCTCCAACGTTATCACACTTCGCTTCTCTTAGATGATGTTCTTTTGACAGCGCTCTTACGTCATCTACATGGCTAGAATAACACACATAATCCTAACTGTAATAATCGGTCAATACTGATTCCCAAAGCCCTGTACGCTTTTCACTCTAAATGTTATTACTATGTTCTCTGTACGTTTCAGCATCAGACGACACTACCCTGACTGTAACATGATTTACTGTATGTGTGCCACATTGATGCGCACGCACACACAACACACACACACACCACGCACACACACCCAGAGAGAGGGGCTTCTTGGAGGTTTGTAAGTTATTCAGTGTTCTCTATACAAGAAACAGACAACGCTCCCTTGATACATAGCATTGTTAACAACAGAGCCAGACAGAGCATGAACCAGCCCAAGCAACTCCACTACAACCACCAAGACTACCTCCCATAAAAAAAGTGACTCATTCATTCTAACTGCACATAAAATAGGAGAGAAATCAGGGTGTGGTTGGTGTTACGCTGTTAAGCTAATGCAATGTATTTGTTATCTTTTGACGAAGGGTAAGATTAGTGGATCGTTTTGCCGGGACACATTTTTCAAAAGCATATCCTGAAGGGTAAACGATTTAGGGTCAGGGGGTCTAGGTATAAAACGATCAATGTTTGCACTTGGGTGTCAGAACATCCTATAAGAAATCCTCTTTGGGGCTTTTAGCCTAAAATCAACAGTAGGCGCACTGAGCAGTTAATCGTACACCCATTACATCCCTTTAGCCCTAATGTCCCCGTAACTACTGTCCCATAAACCACCTTCTTTTATTAAATTGGGTCTGTGTCTCACGAACCAGGTCCTCACTTATTGACCTCCCCACTTTGCACATTTCCTGCCTTCCCAGCCCTGTTTACACTCCTCTGGGATTTCCAGGTTTGTTTAATCACTTCAGAAAGCACTGCGTTATTATGCGACTGGCTGGCTAGCTGCAACACACACACACACAGCAAGTGATGTCATCATCTCAGCAGATATTGTTGTTTTCTTCCAGATTGAAGTATTCGACTATTGGGAGTTTTTAGTTATTTGATCATTTAAGTTTCCATCTTACATTGAATGATTCTATGATCCTTCATGTGTCTGTCTAATAGCGCTAGAATGGAATGTGAATGTTAACGTTGTTTACCTTTATGTCTCTGACAGTACCTGGGCTCCATGCTGGTGAAGGAGCTGAGAGGAACAGAGTCAAACAAGACGCCTGCTCCAAGATGAGGGTAAGAGGGCCCGGCACATTCACTACCACCCAGAGAGAGAAAGTAGGCGCCACTTAACCACCACTGTAGTGTCATTTTTTAACCTGGATTCACCTCCCTCTCTTTTGCTCTCTTTTATTCTCTTTCACCTCTCTCTCTCTCTCTCTACTCTCTACCCCTCTACTGACTTAAACTGCAGTGAGGAAGCAGACCTATTAATATGTGTACTGTCCTCTCTCCTCCTCATCTTTATCTGTTTGTCACATCTGAGGAGAGCAGAGAGCCTCTACCTCTCCCTCTCCCCCTCTTCTCTCTTAGTTTCTTGTATCTGCCCAAAACGATTGATGCTGTTTTTTTTATTGTCAGACTTCAAGGGTCATTAAATTTGGAGCTCCGCTCTCGATGTACCTACTTTACCTGCGTCTGTTATACCCCCCCCCCCCTTCTCCATCACTCTTCCTCTTTTCTCTATATTTCCATGCTTGTGGACGCAGTATCAACATGGCCATATGCATATGTAATTCCCTCTGCTCCCCCCGTCTTCTGTCTTTGTGTCTCGCAGCGCTGCGTTTGTCGGCCCTCTTAAGCCCGTGATCTTGACAGGGAACCGCTGCACTAAAATATGCTGATGTTGAGGAAACACAGAGAGTGAGAGCGGGGGGGGGGGGGGGGGAGGAGCAGGGGGGGGTGAGAGAGAGAAGGAAGAGGAATTCATACAAGATCTGTTGAATATATTAAATCCCTGACAGGTGGAATAATGGTACTAGGGTGATACTGATTTTAAGTCACATCATTCCCCACTGCGGCAGCGCATAATGAGCTTMACAATGGGAGAAGGGGAAAAGAAGCATGCCGCTGTCAGACGAGAGCGGGTGATAGTAAGTCTGGGTGGGAATAGAAAGAAGAAAGGAATATAGGAGGAATATTTATGGGTTGAAAGCTGATAGTTATATTGGGCCTCCAAGGGAGAAATCTATACGTTTTGAAAATGTCATTTGCACCCATTGTTTTCCATAAGKCACGGGGTAACCTTTGAACTTTGAGAAGATTGGAATTGATTCTGCTAGTAAAGAGGAGAGTGTGTTGATAGKCTGGCTCTCTCTGTGCAGTGAGCTCATCCCTATCTCCCTCTTTTTCTGCTTAGTTATAAGCTTGTGTTGATTTCATCTCTCTCTTCCCACCCCTTCCCTCTTATTCTATCTCGTTATAAGCTTGTGTTGATTTCATCTCTCTCTTCCCACCCCTTCCCTCTTATTCTATCTCGTTATAAGCTTGTGTTGAGCTCTCATCTCATAAGCTCTCATCTCTATCTGTCCCCACTGAGGTTGCACAATTCTGAGAACTTTCAATAAATTCCCTGCCTTTCCCGAAATCCCGGTTTGAGGATTCACGGAATCAGGAGGGAATAAGTCGTAAATCCAGACCCCTCCAACCCAGGATCTCTGAAAAAAAACAGGGAATTTATTGAAAGTTTTGCAACCGTAGTCCCCGCTCTCTCTAAAATGGTATTATATTGTGAAGAGATTCTTATTGCAGGGTTTTATTGTTCTGCTGTGGAGGGAGACGGTGAGACCGTCTTGTTAGCCTTGTGTTGGTGGCCATCATTAGTCTAATTGACTCATTGACATCAAATGTTAACTCAGACTCCTCTTTTCCCTCTCTTTCTCTCTCCGTCTCTCTCTCCACTCTACAGAAGTCTACAGAACAGATGAAGAAGGTCCCGACCATAGTTCTGTCCGTCTCCTACAAGGGAGTCAAGTTCATCGACGCTACAAACAAGGTGAGAGGCTTTCTTTCCTCCTGCACCATTACTGAGAGTAAGAACTGAACAGCACTGGGTGGAAGCACCATTACTGAGAGTAAGAACAGAACAGCACTGGGTGGAAGCACCATTACTGAGAGTAAGAACTGAACAGCACTGGGTGGAAGCACCA
>NW_019943854.1:0-15454 GCF_002910315.2 Salvelinus sp. IW2-2015
TGTTACTTCATATTATCTATTCCTTTACCCGCTACCTACATATACTGGCTGTTACTGTTCTATTATCTATCTTTACCACACCTACCTACAGTATACTGCTGTTACTGTCTATTATCTATCCTTTACCCCTACCTACAGTATACTGCTGTTACTGTATATTATCTATCCGTTGTCTAGTCACATGTTACCCCTACCTACAGTATACTGCTGTTACTGTCTATTATCTATCCTTTACCCCTACCTACAGTATATACTGCTGTACTGTCTATTATCTATTCCTTTGTCTATCACTTTACCCCTACCTACAGTAGTACTGCTGTTACTGTCTATTTCTATCCTGTTACCTTTACCCCTACCTACATTACTACTGCCTGTTACTGTTTATTATCTATCCTGTCTGTCTAGTCACTTACCCCTACCTACAGTATACTGCTGTTACTGTCTATTATCTATCCTTACCCCTACCTACAGTATACTGCTGTTACTGTACCTATTATCTATCCTTTACCCCTACCTACAGTATACTGCTGTTACTGTCTATCTATCCTATTGGCTAATCACTTTACCTGCATCTATATGTACATACATTGCCTTTAGAAAGCATTCATACTCCTTGACTTATTCCACATTTTAAGGACTTTGAGTCAGCCTCCTGGTGACTCTCCGGCTTTCTATTTTATATATATGCATTTATTTTATAGCGGTTAGAGGTGAAACATTAATCAGAGGCTTTCCTAATATGAGACACCATATTAATTACAAGGTGTTCCCCGCATTCAGTCCGTACTGGGACTCAAGCCTCTGTATCCAACATCCTGCTGACGGTGTCACCACTACGTATACTATCTTAACATCTTTGTAATTACAGTCAATACACAGAACAGGAAAAGACTGGATCGATTCCATTTCCTTTTCCTGTCAGGAAGTTCGCTATACTTGTTAACTCTTCTTGATATGGATATTTTAACGGCTGAACGTGTTCCGTAACATAACATTATATTTAGATAGAATGTTAGAATGTTTACTGCAACGTTCCTACACAATATACATATAAATATAATATATATTATACTACATAAAATTATGGATAGATTGAATATTAGAATGTTATGGTCATGTAAGGATTAGAGCCAACATGAAGGACAGTTTTCTGAATCCTTTTGGCTCTGTCTATCTCTATGGCTGTGACCATTCCAGGCCCGGTACTGGTACTGGTGTGTGGTGTGTGATGCAAGTGTTCAGTGGTCTCTCATATCAGTCAGATAGTTATTTTCAGTATTGAGAAGTGATTGAACGATCTGGGAGAGTATTTTAAAATTCACTTAGTCAGCATCACTGCATCACTTATCTATTCTACCACCTGGCAGAGACCGAGATGGAGAGAGCGAGAAAGAGACATTCATTTATTTATTTAAATACCGTCAGTGACCCTATAGCTTACGATTGCATTAAAAAGGCGTAGAAAACTTTACTTATTAACCGCGATAAATAAAAGGAAACTAGAAATTAAAATCCCAAGCCCCCCCTGCTCCCGGCCCCCCCGCTCTCTCCCTCGTCGCCGGGGGTGTTGGGGTTTTTTCCCCCTCTGCACCCTGCCTCCTCCCCGGGGCTCCGGGGCGGTCGGGGCCCTCGCGCCGTGTCGGCGTGTGCGCGGCTGCGCTCTCTCCGGCCTCCCCTCCCCCTTGCATTGGTGTCCACTGTACTAAACATCCCTGAGCCGAGCGCTACTACAAAGTTCCCTGGCCGGTTCGCAAGGTCATTGTCGACTGGATCGGATTAAGGGTCCTTGACCCCTATCGCTTCACTATAATATTCCCCCAGGACTCGTGGTTCACATGTCACTTTGTGATACATTACACTCCTGCTGACCCCACGTGCCACTATAAAGGTTCCTGCCCAAGAGGTGTCTTGATGTCACTTTGGTTACATAACACTCCCCGGACCCCTCGTGCATTATAAATGTCCCGTCCAGACGGTTTCACCAGCCTCCCCATAATACACGTCCTTATTACACCTCCCCGCCCCTCAGTGTCTTTATGTTTCCTGGTCAGCCCGACCTCGCGATGCTCAGTTTCCTGGGTTAGCTGCGCTGCTCAGCGTCTCAGTGTTCCTGTTCAGCCCTCTCTGTCGTCTCTATGGGTTGGTGTTCGGGCTGGGGTGCGAGGCCCCTGCTGGGGTTCGTCGTTCTATGTTTCGCTGGTCGAGCCCCGTCAGCGTCTGGGATGTGTTCTGTCTAGCCCGCGGTGCGTAGGTGGTTCTCATGGGTGTGTGCTGGTGTGGCAGGCCGGGGTGTAGGGTTCGTCTGGTTGGTTGCGTGTGCGAGCGCTCGGTGTTGCGCGTATGGTTTTGCGCGTAGCGCGTCTCGGGGTGGGGGCTCAGCGTCTTCATGTTTCCTGGGTGGAGTGCGCGGGCTCCTGAGGGTCGTGTCTGGCAGTGTGTCTGCTGTTCGATAGCCGTCGGGTCTTCAGCGTGCGTGCGATGTTTCGGTGGTCAGGCCGCGGGCTCATGTTTCGTGGGGAGGGCCGTTTGAGGGATGGGAGGTTCTGATGTGTCCTGTTCAGCCCGCGCGTCTCATGTTTCCTGGTTCAGGCCCTCTCAGTGTCTCATGGTTTCCTGGTCAAGGCCTGTGGTCGTGGCGGGCGTCTGGTAGTGTCTGGTGGTGTAGCCCCGGGTTGCGTGGTGGGTCGTCGATGGTTCGCGTGGAGCCGCTGCAGCGTCTTCATGTTTTTTCTCTGCTGGTCAGCCCCTCGCGTGCTCATTGTTTTGCTGTGTCAGCCCCTGCGTGTCGTGCTCATGTGTGCTGTTCGAGGGTGCCTCTGTCAGGGCGTGCTGCGATGGTGTCCTTGTTCAGCCCCCGCAGCGTGCTCATGTGTTCCTTGGTAGGGCGGTCGTGGCAGGATGTCGGGTGGTCTGGACGTGTTTTCCTGGTTCGACCTCCTCTTGCGTCGCATCGTTCCTGTTCAGCCCGGTCGCGCTCATGTTTCCTGGTTCAGGCCGTGTGCAGCGGTTCATGTTCTGGTCTGCCCTATGTGCTGCTCAGCGGTCTTCACGTGTGTTCCTTGGGGTCAGTTGTCGCCGGTCGTTCTGCGTCTTCACTGTTCGTCTGGTCAGGGCCCGCAGGTCGTCTCAGTCCGGTCAGCTCGTCTGGCGTTGCGTCGTGTTCTTGGTGGGTGGCGGGCGCCGCGCTCAGGTGTGCTCATGTTCGTGTGCAGTGCCGCCTCTGCGTGCTCATGGTGGTGCTCTGTGTGCAGCGCCGCTGCAGCTGTCTGTATGTTTCTGGCTGGGTCAGAGCCCTCGTCTCCAGGCTCTCATGGTTGTCTTGGGTCAGCCCCTCTGGTCTATGTTTTCTGTCAGCCCTCAGGCGTCTTCAGGTTTCGTCGTGGTCAGTCCCCGGCTGGTGTTATGTTTCGCTGGTCAGCCCCCTCATGTCATGTTTCCTGTGCACCCGAGTCTGATTTGCCCCTCTGCGTCTCATGTTCCTGGCTAGTGCCCTCTGCGTGCTGCAGTTGTCCTGTTTTCAGCTCCTCAGGTCGTCATGTTTCGCTGGCAGCTCCCTCTGGTGCTCAAGTTTCTGCCGGTCAGCCCCTCAGCCTGTCTCATGTTTCCTGTTCAGCCCTCTGCGGTCTCATGTTCCTGGTCAGCCCCTCAGTGCGTCTCATGTTTCTCTGGTCAGCCCTCAGCGTCTCGATGTGTTCTGGTCAGCCTCAGGACTCAGTTTGTAGCCAGCGCTCATGTTTCACTGGTCAGCCCTAGTCTCATCGTTCGGTCGCCCTCCGTCTTGATGTTCGCCTCTCGTTCATCCGTTCAGCCGCTCTTTTCTCTGGGTCAGCCCCTCACGATCTCAATGTTTCCTGTAGCTCAGCCTCTTTCCTGTCGCCTAGCTAATGCATGTTCCTGGTCACCCCTCATGCGTCTCATGTTTCCTGAGTCAGCCCCCTCAGCGTCTCATGTTTCCTGGCGCCTCAGCCCCTCTTCAATGTTTCTGTCGACCCACGTTCGTTCCTCGCAGCCCGCTGGTCTCACTTGTTGTCCTGGTCAGCCCTCAGCGTCTCCATGTTTCGCTGTCGAGCCCTCAAGGCGTCTCATGTTTCCTTGGTCGCCCCTCGTGACGTCTCATGTTTCTTTCCTGTCAGCCCCTCAGCGTCTCATGTTCGCTAGTCAGTCCGCGCTCTGCTCTCAGCGTCTCGTATGTTTCCTGGCGTCAGGCCCTGCTCAGCGTCATCATGTCTGGTCAGGCGCCCTCAGCGTCCTCAGTGTCGTCGGTGGTCAGGCCCCTGTCTGCGTTCATTGTTTCGCTGTGATGCCTCTCAGATCGTAGCTCATGTTTCCTGTTTTCAGCGCCTTCTCGCGATTCTTCTTGGTTCCTGGTACAAGGGCCTTCGTACTCAGCGTCATGAGTTTCCGTGTCAGCCGGATCTCAAGGTCGTTCGTGCATGTTCTTGTGCAGCCCCTGAGCTCATGGTGGTGTTCTGTTTCGCTGGGTCAGCTCCTCTGCGTCTGTCATTTTTCGTGGTTCTTGTCTCACACTGACATTGATTTGCGCATGCCTCCAACAGGGTAGTGTGACTAGGCAGTCCTACTTGGCCTTTTAGGTAAGCGTACGCGTATTGCTCCTTCTACTATCTAGTGTTTGTCATCAGTTAGCCTTGACTCCTTGATGGTCTGTCTTATACACGTTGAGCCCTGACCCATAGGTCTGTATAAACAGTGTAATCCGCATGACCCAGGTCTGTGATATAACGGTTCAGGCCCTGACTAGGCCTGTGGAATATAACATTAGGCCCTGTCCCTAGCTGTGATAACACGTGAGCCCTAAGGACCCTAGGCTCGTATAACAGTTAGCCCTGACCCTTAGTCTGTAAGGTACCCTGCCTGAGTTATATACAGTTAGCCCTGACCCTAGGTCCTGTTATAACAAGTTAGCCGCTGACCACTAGGCCTGTAAACTAGACATTATGCACTGACCCTAGGTCTGTTTAACAGTTACCCTGAACCTAAGGCTACTAACGTTATACCTGACTACTGTATAAAATGTTAGCCCTGACCCTAGGGTCTGTATAAGCAGTTAGCCTGACCCAGGGTCTTGTTATGAACGTTAGCCCCTGGACCGCATAGGCGCTGATTATTAGCAGTTGACCCTGCACACCAGGTTCTGTAAAACGTTAGCCCTGACGGCCTTATACAGTTCACCTGACACGGTCTGTAATAACAGGTCTAGCCCTGACCCTAGTTCTGCTATAAACAGTTAGCCCTGACCTAGTTCTGTATATAACAGGTGTAGACCTGACCCTAGGTCTGTAAACAGTTAAGCCGCTGGACCCGTGAGTTGTCTGTAAGAGCAGTTAGCCTGCCTCTAGGCTCTGGTACGACAGTTTAGCCCTGACCAATGAGCCTGGTATAACCGTTAGCCGTCTGACGCCTTAGGCTCTGTAACGTTAGCCCTGACACTCAGGGCCTTGAAAGTTAGACCTGACTAGCCTGTAGCACGTAGCCTAACCCATCCCTGTAATCAACAGTTTAGCCTTGACCACTAGGCCTGGGTATGAACCGTAGCTCTGATCTAGGCCTGCTATTCAGTTGCCCTGCCATGGGCCTGTTAGTAGGTTGACTAGGTAGTACAGTTTGCCGCATGAAACCGTTAAGTTCTGGTTAGGTCTGTATAACAGTTTAGCCCGTGACCTCTAGGTCTGTATAACAGTTAGCCTGACACCTAGGCCTGTAAACAGGCTTACCCTGACCCTGGCCTGGTATACAGGATTTAGCGCCTGACCCATAGGTCTGTATTAAACGTTACGCCCTGACTTTCTAGTAGCCCGACCTAGGCCTGGATGATAATCAGTTAAGTCCCCTGACCCTTACGGTCCTTGTATAGACGGGTTAGCCGCTGACATAGGCCGTATAACAGTAGCCCTGACCCTTCAGGTCCTGTTATAAACAGTTAGCCCTGACCCTTACCTGATCCCAGTTCTGTATAACAGTTAGCCCGTGAACGTAGCGCCTGTATAACAGTTAGCCTGACCCTAGGCCTGATAGAAGTTGTAGCCCTGGACCCTAGGCCTGTAATAACAGTTAGCCCTGACCACTAGGCCTGTTAACATGTTAGCCGCTGAACCCTAGGCCTGTTAATACATTGTTAGCCCTGAGCGCCTGAGGCTGGTATACAGTTAGCCTGACGCCTGGCAGCTGTATAACAGGTTGGGCCGCTGCGCCGTAGCATGTATAGACGTTAGCCCTGACCATAAGCCTATATAGGAAGTTAGCCGCATGACCCTAGCCTGTATACAAAGCTTAGCTGGCCACTGAAGGAAGGTGAGAAGAGCCCTGAACCCTTAGGCTGTATGACACAGTTAGACCGCGTGACGCTGATGTGTTATAACAGTTTACGCTCCCGTCTGTTTGACACCATAGGGCGCTGTTATAACAGGTTAACCTGCCGTAGGGTCTGATAAAGTGCCTTGACCGCTGAGGCCTGTATAAAACAGTTATGGCCTGACCTAGGCCTGTTATAACAGTTTAGCCTGACCCTGTTGTTAACATCACTAAGGACAGAAAACACACTTGTCAGACTGGAACACTAGGCCGCAATGGTCAAAACAGGGTAGGTCAGTGTCATTCGTGGTTAGATGTGTCCAGTCTCTGCCTAGTTCCCAGCAGTTCCCTGAATGAGTGTGGGTAGTGCGCAACGGACCCCTCCACCTGCTACTGCAGCAGCGGTGACTTTATGGAGGAAGCCTCCACATGTCGCTGGCGGATTTGGCACCAGCCTCTTCTTGCAGGTCAACCAACTTAACTGAACCCACGCACGTCTGGTCTGGATGAGTGGGTTATGAAACAGTGTTCTCCTCATTATATATGCTTCCGGCCCGTGAAACGTCTCGGTGAAAAGCTAGATTTTATTTCCAACGCCCAATGCAGAGCGCGCAGCAACGCAAGAGTATAGGCTGACAAGTTGGATTGCTCCAGATCCAACACGAACAACTTCTGTCATATCCATGGTCACCTGCTCTTCCTCAGACACCAGCAGGGTCTCTACAGCACACCCTGGACGCCAATGTCGGAAATAGGAGAGAGAAGAGAGAGAGAAGAGAGAGAGACGGAGGATGAGAGAGATGAGAGAGAGAGAGGAGAGAGAGAGAGAGAGGAGAGGAGAGAGAGAGAGATGAGAGAAGAAGAGACGAGGAAGAGGAGAGCGGGAGAGAGAGAGAGAGAGGGAGAGGAAGAGGAGTGAGAGAGCGGAGGCGAGGAGCGGGCAAGGAGGAAGGAGGGAGAGGGAGCAAGGAGAGAGATGAGTAGAGGTGGAGACAGCAGACGGGAAGTACTCAAGCCGCAGACGACAGAGAGACGGAGAACTAGGATCAGAAGCGAGAGAGAGACGAGAGGAAGAGAGACGAGAGACGAGGGAGGGAGAGAGAGAGGAGGAGGGTCGCCTAAACGCACACGAGATAGAGGGAGCTGGGAGTGAGGAAGGGGAGGGGAGGAGAGAGAGAGAGAGAGAGAGGTAGGGAGAGGAGAGGAGAGGAGAGGAGAGAGGATGAGAGGAGGGAGAGGGGAGAGGAGAGGAAGAAAGGGAGAGAGTGAGAGGAGGAGGCGAGATCGAAGGAGAGATGAGAGAGAGGGAGGACCTGAGAGTGAGAAGGCGAGAAGAAACTCTGGGGAGGAGGAGAGGATGAGTAGGAGTTTGGAGAGAGAGGAGAGGAGAGAGGGAGAGAGAGAGAGAGAGAAGACGGAGAGAGAGAGAGAGAGATTTGATGAGAGACCACAGCGACAGGAGCACTGAGGAGAGCCAGAGATGTAGATGAGGACGGAGAGGAGAAGAGAGATGGAGAGAGAGAGAGAGAAATGAGAGACACGAGAAGGACTGAGGGGAGACGAGAGGGAGAAGATGAAAGGATGGAGAAGGGAGGAGAGAGAAGGCAGACGTTAGAGGAGGATGAGGCGATCTGTAGGCGGGAGGAGACAGAGGAGATGGAGAGGAGGGAGTTGGCCTTAGGTCAAGACGATGGAGGTGCATAGGATAAGAGAGAAGATGGAACGCGCTGGAGGAGATGATGACTGTTGGTGTGGCCTGTGAAGAGATCGACAGAGAGGAAGTGCAATCCTGAGGTAGATAGGGACAGAGAGAGAAGAGAAGAGCGCGCTCGATGGGAGGAGGTCGGAGGAGAGAGAGACTAGGGAGAGAGAGGAGAGAGAGAGAGACGCGAAGAGAGAGAGATGATCGAGATGAGAGAGAGAGAGGAGAATATGAGCATAACAAGAGAGAGAGTCACCCAGCTGAGTAAGGGGTCTGACTCCAACAGGGTGAGAGAGACGTGTCATACCACTCTGGACTCCAACAGGGGAAGAGAACATGTCGTTACACTCTGGACTCCACAGGAGAAGAGGATGGACATGTCTACAGACCCTCGGACTCCAGGAGAGAGAGGACATGATCTCACATTTGGACGTACCAACAGTGGAGGAGAGGACATGTTCTTACCTCTGTGGCACAGCCATATCAGAGTGAAAAGGAGGTCCATGTCTCCACTCTGGGACACCAACAGGGAGAGGAAGACATGTTACACTTCTGGGACGACCAACAGGAGAAGAGAGACATGTCTACACTCTGGACACAAACGGATAGAAGAGAGACATTGTGTACACTCTGGACATCCAACAGGAGATGAGAGTCCAGAAGACATGTCGTACACTCGGACTCCCAAACAGGGGTAAGAAGGAGACAGATGTACTACACTCTGGACTCCGACAGGGAACGAGGAGCACTGTCTACACTCTGGGACTCCAACAGGAGAAGAGAACGGGACATGTCACACTCTGGACTCCTAAACGGAAGAAGAGAACGATGTTCTCACCTCTGGACACCAAACAGGGGAAGAGAGACATGTCTATCTATGAGAAAAAAAAAAAAAAAAAAATCCAACCAGCGGAAACAGAGAAGACATGCTCATAACACTAACTGAACTCCAAGCAGAAGGGAGAGGAACGACTGTTCTACACTCTTGGGAACACCAACAGGGGAGGGAGACATTGTCTATATCTCTAAGACTCCAAACAGAGTGGAAAAAGAGAAATGTTACTACTCTGACTCCCAACAGGAGAGTCGAAGAACTGGCACACCGTGGACGTCAACAGGAGCAAGATGAATGGAATGTTCCTAAACACATACCTGGACTCCAATAGGAAGAAGAAGAAGGAACCATTTTCATACAATTCTGTGAACAAAGGAGAGACAGAGAGCACATAGTTACACTACTGGACTCCAAACAAGAGAGAAGAGAGACATGACATAACGACAATTCTCTCACAACAGTGCAAGAAGAGAAGACAATGATCTACACTCAATGGACTGGCAACTAGAGGGAAGAGAAAGACTTGTTACTAAACACTCTGGAGACACCCAAACAAGGGGAAGAGCAGACAATTAATCTACACTACACTGAGACAGCACAACTAGAGGAAAGAGAGACAGGATCTACATCGTGCACTCACCAAACAAAGGGAAGGAGCACACTGTATCTACACCCGGGAACTCAGCACGAGCAGAAGAGAGACCTATGTCTACACTGTGGACTCACAGGGAAGAGAAGACAATAGGTCTTACACTTCTGACTACAACAGAGGAGAGACATGTCTACACTCTGGAATCCAAAGGAGAAAGACGAGAACATTGTCATTTACAACACTGGACTTCCCAATCAGGGAAGAAGGAGACAATAGTCTACAGCTCTGCAGACTACAAACAAGAGGAGAAAAGTAGAGAACATGTCTGACACATCACTGGACAACCAACAGAGGGAAGAAGAGACGATAGTCTACACTCATGAGAACTCCAAAGGAAGAGAGAGAGACACTGTCTACCTCTGGACACAAACAGGCGAAAGAGAGAACAAATGTCTAACAGCTCATGGACTCCAACAGAGTAAAAGAGAGAACAATAGTCTACCACACTCTGGAACATCCAACAGGAGAAGACGAAGACATGGTCTACACTCTGGTGACTCCAACAGGGAGAAGCAGAGACTCGATGTACTACACCGCTGGACGTCCAAAGGAGTAAGGAGAGACATTCTACAACCCTGGACTCCAACAGGTAGAAGAAGAGACATGTCTACAACCTACTGAGAACACCAATCCGGAGAGAAGAGAGACATGTCTACGACCCCTGACTCCAACAGGAGCAAGAGAGAATATACTTGGACGTCCAACAGGGAAGAGAGGGACATGTCTACACTCTGGACTCCAACAGGAAAGAGAGGAATGTCTACAAACATCATAGGAACTCCAAAAACAGAGAGAAGAGAGAAAATGTCTACACTCTGACTCCACAGGGAAAGAGAGACATGTACTACCACTCTGGGACTCCAAACAGGGGAAAGAGAGAATAGTCTTACACTCTGGACTCCAAACAGGCTGAAGAGGATGCTAGAAACAAGAACGAGAGAGATCAAAGCCACTTATAGAGAGGGAGGCACTGAAGGGAGGACTGGAGAAGATGAGCGTGTGAACATGAGAACAAACCCATCAGCAAAGAGCTTGGCACACTCCCCCAGACGAAGCAGCAGGAACAGCCACGCCCAGACCCTGACCGCCAGCCCCTCAACACCACAGCAGAAACACGCCCACCCACAGACGCCTGACCGCCAGCCCCAACACCACAGAGAACACCCCCCCAGACGCGCAGGCCTCAACACCACAGCACGAACAGTCCAACAACCATGACCAATGCCGCTCAAACACCACAGAGAACAGCCCCATTAGACCACAGCCTCAACACCACAGCAGAACAGTCCACCCTAGACCCTCTGGGTTGCCCCCCCCCCCCCCCCCCCGTGGTTTGTGCGTGGTGGTGATCTTTTGTGGGCTATACTCGGCTTGTCTCAGGATGGAGTTGGTGGTTGAAAGATATCCCTCTAGTGTGTGGGGCTGTGCCTTTGGTAAAGTGGTGGGTTATATCCTGCCTGTTTGGCCCTCGTCGGGGTATCATCGGATGGGGCCACAGTGGTCTCCTGCACCCCTCCTGTCTCAGCCTCCAGTATTTATCTGCCTCGTGCAGTAGTTTATGTGTCGGGGGGCTAGGGTCCGTCTGTTATATCTTGGTAGTACTTCTCCTGTCGTACTCGGTATGTCCTGTGTGAATTTAAAGTATGCTCTTTTTAATTCTCATCTTCTTCTTATCTTCTCTCTCGGAGGACCACGACCCTAGGACCATGCCTCAGACTACCTGCGGATGATGACTCCTTGCTGTCCCCAGTCCACCTGTCGTGCTGCTGCTCCAGTTTCAACTGCTCTCGCCTGCGGCTACTGGAACCCTGACCTGTTCACCGGACGTGGCTACCTGTCCCAGGGCTGCCTGTTTTCAACTCTCTAGAGACAGCCGCAGCAGGCGGGTAGAGATACTCTCAATCATCAGCTATGAAAAGCCAACTGATACTTACTCCTGAGGTGCTGACTTGCTGCACCCTCGACAACTACTGTGATTATTATTATTTGACCCATGCTGGTCATTTTATGAACATCTTGAACATCTTGGCCGATGGTTTTGTATATATTCACCGGCGACCCAGCAGAAGAGGGACGGCCACCCCTCTGCCATGGTTCCATCTCTCAGGTTTTTTCCATAGGGTTTGGCCATTTCTAGGCGGTTTTTCCTCAGCCACCGTGCTTCTACACCTGCATTGCTTGGTGTTTGGGGTTTTAGGCTGGGTTTCTGTACAGCACTTTGAGATATCAGCTGATGTAAGAAGGGCTACATAAATACATTTGATTTGACCGCAGCCTCAACACCACAGCAGAACAGATAAATGAAGAACCACCAACCCAGCAGACCCCACCCCCTCCTAACAGCCCCAATGAAAACACCTCGACGCCCACTGAGGACACACAAAAGCCACAGATTGTACTCGTTAAGGACTCGAATGTGAAATACACTTTTCCCCAAACAAAGAGAGGTTAAATTCTGATACCCAAACAACACAGTCATAGACCTGCTATCTGAGGACCAACTCGAGCCAGTCACATAATAAGTCACACAGGTAGAGATTTTTCTGCCATTCTAGTACATGGGTGGGCTGCCGAAGCAAGTCCAAAACATTTCTAATTCATATTTATTTTTGTAATACATTTATGTGATAGAAAAACGCTTAAAACGACTATATATTTTTTTATAATATAATCTTTGACAACTAAATAATCACCAAAATAAAAGCTAGACAGTCAGGGAGAATTGAAAAGTACAAAAACAATACATTTCTGTTGTTATGTTTGAGCACAGAACACTCCTCCCCATAATATATCTCTCCCCCTCCCCCATAATGTATCTCACTCCCTCCCCCATAATATATCTCACTCCCTCCCCCATAATGTATCTCACTCCCTCCCCCATAATGTATCTCACTCCCTCCCCCATAATGTATCTCACTCCCTCCCCCATAATGTATCTCACCCCTCCCCCATAATATATATTTCCCCCTGTCTCTTATACACATCTAGATGTGTATAAGAGACAGCTCCCCCATAATATATCTCACTCCCTCCCCCCTGTCTCTTATACACATCTAGATGTGTATAAGAGACAGATCTCACCCCCTCCCCCATAATATATCCCACACCCTCTACTCTCCATAGTCTCTCTCTCCCGTTATTAAAGCGCTCTAAGCAGAGTCTTTCCGATAGTCTCTCTCTCTCCTGCATATGAGCCGTTTGTTCCCCAAGATTCTCACATTTCAGTGAAGTCTACCTATTAGCATACTGGGTGTAATTGAATCGGGAGATTATACCACGGGCTGCGTTTGAGTACGCACCACCAAACAAACTGTTTTAGACTGTTCAGAATCATGTAATTATCCCAATTTGAGTGGTTGGTTTGTTTAGTCTTGACGTGATTAGGCAATACAATATGTAATGTGTTCTTTTTTTGTGGGGGGGGCCGAGCAGATTTCAACGATCATTTAAATCATGATGCAAGTACAGTACATGGGGAGGTTTTTGTTGTGGAATTTACCCCCCGGGAGATTTGAGGCTTGATTGGGTTCTAATAAAATAAGCTGTTAGAGCCATGATGTAAAAACAGAACATAGTTATAACGTATTACGCAAAGCTTCAAGATGTGTATGGTGCCCCAAAAAAAGCCATTCCAACGCTTTCTACAGTCCTGGAAGTGTTGATCCCACAACCAAAAGGTTGGGAGAACATTTTTTAACGAGATGTAATTTAATATTATATGTACTTCAGATCAGACCACCTACTCTCAGTGCTGGGGATTTAGCTACAGCATCACACTACAGTAACAACCACATCCCTGCCTCTCACATAAAAAGCAGACTTTTGATATCAAGTAGGCTATTTTCCCTAATTCTCTTTTTCCACTATGTCAGAACACCATTGCATACTTACTGTAAGCTACTATGGTTACAGGGGTGGCAGGTAGCCTAGTGGTTAGAGTGTTGGGCCAGTAACCGAAAGGTTGCAAGATCGAATCCCTGAAATGACAAGGAAGAAAATCTGTCGTTCTGCCCCTGAACAAGGCATTTAACCCACTGTTCCTAGACCAGTTAACCCACTGTTCCTAGACCAGTTAACCCACTGTTCCTCCGGTAGACTGTCATTGAAAATAATAATTTGTTCTTTAACTGACTTTCCTAATTAAATAAAGGATAAATAAATACTTGGAGCTCACATATATGCAGTAATCAGTTAACAGTAGGCTATATTCCTTCAAATAAAGTATCTTTCAATACCCAAATTCCTTCTTTACTCTGTTTCAGACCAGATTACCGTACAATAGATGGTTAAACTGACAACATCACGGAAATTATGCTCACCCTTCAACGGGGCAGAAAGCTGTGTGCTGTCATGGCTCTGGATGGCCAGATAGCTAGCAACAATGACAAGAAACAGTTATGGTTTCTGGATGGCCAGATAGCTAGCAACAATGACAAGAAACTGTCATGGTTCTGGATGGCCAGATAGATAGCAACAATGACAAGAAACTCGTAAGTGGCTAGTTTTAGCTAGTTTAATCTTTTTCTTGATAACATGTCTTTGTCACGGATCCTTCCGGAACTTTCATTACGCACACCTGTCCCCTATTCCCACGGATTAGTACTTGTATAAGTGTGCCCTATGGTTTCCATTGGACTGTCGATTATTGTTACAATGTCCGTTGGTGCGTGTGAGTACCTGTGCTGTGTTGTTTGAGCTTTTGTGCCGCGTGTTTTGTGCAGATGATTACGGGGTCTGGTCCCGTGTGTTAATCATTGTGCGCTTGTGTTATTTATTCAAGGTACTCCTCGCTATTTTGTTTGGGTTTCTACCCTGTGTTTTTGTATAGTGTTTGTTTGGTCTTCGTCCCTGTGCCTTTACACGACACGACGTAATTTGGGTCTTTTTTTTTTTTTTTTACTATTACGCATTCCTGCGCCTGTCTCCCGAATCATTCATAGCAACGTGACAGTCTTACTACGAGACGTTTTGACTGATGTCATTTTTATGCTATTATGGCAAATATTCGCTAGTTAGCTAAGCAACAACTGTAACAATGTATTTGAGAGACAACAAGTGCTCATTGTGCAAATGTATTTATGTTTTCAATAAACATTGAAGACAATGTATGGTTTACAATTGTCAGTAATCTAAGTAAACCCCTATTTGCCCCATAGTTGTGCACGTGTCGATTTTGTTGTTAAACAACCAACCCATATAAAGATACTGGAAACTTAGCTACAGTAGCAACCACATCCTTTCTTTTCATTTTAGACTGCCTATTCTAGGTTTGGAATGGCCCCTGATATCCTCAACAAATTATATAACTGTACCTTTAAGAGCATCTTGACTGGCTGCATCACCTCTTGGTAAGACAACAGCACTGCCCTCCATCGCATGGTGCTACAGAGGGTGTTTCGGGACAGCGCCTTGCGATCGGGGGGCCGCGCAGTTGCCGAACCAGGCAGTGATGCAACCTGTCAGGATGCTCTCGATGGTGCAGCTGTAGAACCTTTTGAGAATCTGAGGAACCCATGCCAAATCTTTTCAGTCTCCTGAGGGGGAATAGGTTCTGTCGTGCCCTCTTCACAAGTGTCTTGGTGTCCAGTACATCACTGGGGTTGAGATCCCTGCCATCCAGGACATATACAGTACCAGTCAAAAGTTTGGAAACACCTACTCATTCAAGGGTATTTCTTTAGTTGTACTATTTTCTACATTGTAGAATAATAGTGAAGACATCAAAACATTTACATTTACATTTAAGTCATTTAGCAGACGCTCTTATCCAGAGCGACTTACAAGTTGGTGCATTCACCTTATGATGTCCAGTGGAACAACCACTTTACAATAGTGCATCTAACTCTAAGGGGGGGGGGGGGGGGGGGTATCCAGAGCGACTTACAAGTTGGTGCATTCACCTTATGATGTCCAGTGGAACAACCACTTTACAATAGTGCATCTAACTCTAAGGGGG
>NW_019943854.1:15469-22725 GCF_002910315.2 Salvelinus sp. IW2-2015
GGTTAGAAGGATTACTTTATCCTATCCTAGGTATTCCTTAAAGAGGTGGGGTTTCAGGTGTCTCCGGAAGGTGGTGATTGATTCCGCTGACCTGGCGTCGTGGGGGAGTTTGTTCCACCATTGGGGTGCCAGAGCAGCGAACAGTTTTGACTGGGCTGAGCGGGAACTGTACTTCCTCAGAGGTAGGGAGGCGAGCAGGCCAGAGGTTGACATTGACATTGATTACTGCATTGTTGGGTTTAGAGCTGCAAGAAAGACCTTTCACTGTACTTGTGACATTAAAACATGAAACTATAGATCCCTCCCTATTTAGTGTATTTCAGACTTTCTATATAGCGACAATAGGCCTACCAACCACATTCCTTCCTTCCTTCCTCCCTCATCTAAATCCTCTATTAACCTCCATACATGGCTGTGATCTACCCTGGTCCCCTCACCCCCTAGTCAAGGTATTAATATCATAATGGCTCTGCCTCCCAGTTCTATTACAGTTGCAGGCTAGCAGCCTCTAAACCGTGACACTGACAAATGGATCTGGGTTATAAACGGTCACCTTTACAGCTCCAGAAGATGTAAGCTAGGCTACAGATGTGCTCTAATGGGCCTTTAAATGGGAAACACTGAGAAATCACACAACCCTGCTATGAAACTAGAGCCTGGGTGTCCCAAATTGCACCTTATTCATTATTTAGTGCACTACTTTTGACCAGGGTCCATAAGGTTAGTAGTGCACTACTTTTGACCAGGGTCTATAGGGTAGTAGTGCACTACAATTGACCAGGGTCCATAGTAGTGCACTGTGTAGAGAACAGGGTGCAGCTCAGTAATAGCCATGAAAATATGCCTGTTCACTGCAATGAAAGCAGAGGTTTGCTTGCCAGGCTTTTAAGGCTCGGATGTTGTGAGTTACAAAGGCGAGACTAACAGAATATTCCCCCATTCTTGTCCATAAAGCATGTCAATTCTTGCAGCATTAGTTTGACGTGTAGAACGAAGAGGTGGACCATGTTCACGTGAGTCACATTATTATTTGTATTTGTTTACTACTTCTTACACCCCTTTTTTTCTCCCCAATTTTGTTGATATCCAATTGGTAGTTACAGTCTTGTCTCATCGCTGCAACTCCTGTAGGGACTCCGGCGAAGAGGCGAAGGTCGAGAGCCGAGCGTCCTCCGAAACACCAACCCCGATAAAGCCGCACTGCTTCTTGAACACCAACCCAGATGCCAGCCGCACCAATGTGTCAGAGGAAACACCGTACAGCTGGCGACCGATGTCAGCGTGCATGCGCCCGGTCCGCCACAAGGAGTTGCTAGAGCGCGATGGGACAAGGACATCCCGCCGCACAATTGGCCCAGCGTCGTCAAGGTTAGGGGAGGATTTTGCCACTGGTTATCGCCACTGGTTGACAACAAGCATTTCGCTACACTCGCATTAACATCTGCTAAAGGACCAATAACATTTGATTTGGTTTTATTTGTGACACTTGGTGCTCTGAAAGTCCCGCTTCTCTCATCTCCTCATTGGTTTTTAGGAGCATAAAAAAATGTACACATACATGTTATTCAATCATTGCACCCACACCGCTATCTCGTGTCAACGAGCATCTGCGTAGCCAGGCACTAAAATAAAACTTGGTTCTATTTGTGACGCTTGAAGTCCTTGAAGTCCCCCCTTTCCCATCTCCTCATTCGTTTTTTGGAGCATATACCCATGTGGGTGATTGAAAGACGAACTGAGGTCCACACTCCAGTCCAGTTGGTGGTGGTAATGCACCTTAAAGTTGGTTGCCAACCGCCATATAAAGTCCAAAGAAGAAGAAGCCTGAAGGAGGAGAGATCACTAGAAACTAACTCGGTTTACCCTTTTACCTGTGGATTAATTGTCAGAGTAGAGGACCTTGTGCATTTCAGGTAAAATAACAACCCAATGTTTATATCCCAGGACAAATTAGCTAGCAACAGCAAGCTAGCTAGCTAAATTGCCATGAATGTTTAATGCTTTTTGACCTGTCCCCAAATTAATATAATATATAATAATAATATAATATTGGTTCAGAGTTGGTTTTGGTATTTCAACCTGCTTGTCCTGATCGCGTCTGGTGTGGGTGGACAAAATCAACATGTGCGCATGCAGACGCTCCCACTCGGGAGCCCCTTGTGAGAAACCTTACTTGAGACCAGGGTTTTTACATTTTTATTTTACCTTTATTTAACTAGTCAGTTAAGAACAAAATCTTATTTACAATGACAGCCTAGGAACAGTGGGTTAACTGCCTTGTTCAGGGGAAGGACGACAGATTTTTACCTTTTCAGCTCTGGGATTTGATCTTGCAACCCTTTTGGTTACTAGTCCAACGCTCTAACCACTAGGCTACCTACCTGTAATCATTAGTTGGAATCTGTTGCAAAAAAACGTTTACCGTTATCTAAGAACCAAACGAAAGCTAACAGAGCACGAAACGGGGAGGGGCTTACCTGCTTTTGTCTAATAGAAACTCTCTTTTTCGTTGTAAAAGGCTTCTCCGTTTGGAGTAAACGGTTTCCGTTGCAAAACATTTTGCTACAGTCAAAACGTTTTTCAATAGAATCCGACTAATGAACACACCCCTGAAGAGTCTTGTCGGCTGTCTCCATTCAGACATTCCAATCCACTCTACAGCATGTCCGGCCTACACCCTCATTTAGCGCCAAATTCAAATTGCAAATGTTTTCTAATGTTTATTGATGTTGTTAGCGATGTCAAACAGATTTCCTACTGCTAGTCGTGTCCCACATTTGTTAACCCAATGGTCCTCGGGCTCCGAAGACGTGGATGTCGATTAAGGCAGACCCCTGCACCTCTCTGATTCAGAGGGGTTAGGTTAAATGCGGAAGACACATTTCAGTTGAAGGCATTCAGTTGTACAACTGATCAGGAATAACCTTTTCCCTCATCAAAGAAACAGCTATTTTTCTACCATAGAGAATCATGTTAGTTCACCGCTTATACAACACTGCCCCCTGCCGGTAGTTTTATATACTGCGCCTCTCTGTGGATGTCCCCGCAGGATGTCAGAGGACAAGGGTGCATCACAAAAGGGGGCAGTAATTTACCACCATCTGCTCAGGGCAAATTGACCTCAGATGCACCTCCACTGTATAACTCTGTCACATTCAATTAGTCCATAGAGGCTTGGTTATTAGCACATACAGCATTTCAAGGACAGAGAGAGCAGAGAACAGAACAGAGAGAAAGCAGAGAAAGACAGGAAGAGAGAGAGAGAGAGAGAGAGAGAGCAGAGAGAGAGAGAGAGAGAGAGAGAGAGAGAGAGAGAGAGAGGAGAGAGAGAGAGAGAGAGAGAGAGACGAGAGAGAGAGAGAGAGAGAGAGAGAGAGAGAGAGAGAGAGAGAGAGAGAGCAGACAGGAGAGAAACAAAGAGAGAGAGCAGAGAAACAGACAGGAGAGAAACAAAGAGAGCGAGAGAGCAGAGAACAGACAGGAGAGAAAGAGAGACAGAGAGACAGAGCAGAGCATAGAAAAGACAGGAGAGAAACAGAGAGAGAGAGAGAGATTACTATCTCTTCATGGAATTTACAAGGTCTGAGGTCAGCAGATTTTGGGCTAAAGAGCAGGAACCCAGAAGAAACATGGTATAGAAGAGCTGGACCCACTGGTTGCCCTCTAGGTTACAGGGAGCTGGTAGTCCCATCCATCAAACTACCAGGTGTTACACAGGAACAATAATCAAACAGGAACATTTTCCATTTGGTTAGAAATAAGGAAATTCTCTCAACAGAGAAAAAGGGTGACAAACACCTACCTGGAAGTGACAGCATTCCCTCCCAAATATGTCCCCTTAAACACAACTATGACAACGTAACCAACAAAAAGCAGCTCTGTCGCATGCTGGATCTGTACATAGTCACTGGTAGGCTTCGAGAGGACCAACAAATCCAATCCCTTTTAGACAACTGTAAAGTTTGGTGGACAAAACCTTTCACTGCAAGAGTGAAGGTGTGAACCTGGCAGTAGACAACCTAAACAGTATATTTGACCTCTCAGCTTCCCTATCAAATCTAAAAATGTCAAGCAGACAACCTAAGAAAAATTAACAGCAATGACAAATTGTTTGATGAAGAATGCAAAAACTTACGAAATTGAGAAACCTACCTAATCAAAAACATAGAGACCCAGAAAACCTGAGCCTACGCCTTTACTATGGTGAATCACTAAAACAATACAGAAATACACTACGGAAAAAGAAGGAACAGCACGTCAAAAATCAGCTCATTGTAATTGAAGATTCCATAGAATCCAATTGGAAAACTCGAAACCAACAACAACACGAAGAGTTATCTATCCAAAACAGAGATGTATGGATAAACAGCTTCTCCAATCTTTTTGGCTCTATTACAAACAGCAAAAAGATATACATGATTAAATACAAATCTTAGAATCAACTATTAAAGACGACCTGAACCCACTGGATTCTTCAATTACAATGAATAAACTACAGGACTAGAATCCATGTTCAGTATCATCAACCGCCAACGTCTCCTCAGCGAAAACAATGTCCTCCGCAAATGACAAATTGTCTTCTTATCAAAATACCTGATATACAGTTGAAGTCGGAAGTTTACATACACTTTACAAACCATTAAAACTCGTTTTTCAACCACTCCACAAATTTCTTGTTAACAAACTATAGTTTTGGCAAGTCGGTTAGGACATCTACTTTGTGCGTGACACAAGTCATTTTTCCAACAATTGTTTACAGACAGATTATTTCACTTATGATTCACTGTATCACAATTCCAGTGGGTCAGAAGTTTACAAACACTAAGTTGACTGCCTTTAAACAGCTTGGAAAATTCCAGAAAATGATGTCATGGCTTTAGAAGCTGATAGGCTAATTGACATCATTTGAGTCAATTGGATGTGTACCTGAGGATGTATTTCAAGGCCATACCTTCAAACTCAGTGCCACTTTGCTTGACATCATGGGAAAATCAAAAGAAATCAGCGAAGACCTCAGAAAAAAATTTGTGGACCTCCAAGTCTGGTTCATCCTTGTGAGCAATTTACAAACGTCTGAAGGTACCACGTTCATCTGTACAAAGAATAGTACGCAAGTATAAACACCATGGGACCACGCAGCCATCATATCACTCAGGAAGGAGACGCGTTCTGTCTCCTAGAGATAAACGTACTTTGGTGCAAAAAGTTCAATTAAACCCCAGAACAACAGCAAAGGACCTTGTGAAGATGCTGGAGGAAACAGGTACAAAAGTATCTATATCGACATAACCTGAAAGGCCGCTCAGCAAAAAAGAAGCCACTGCTCCAAAACCGCCATAAAAAAGCCAGACTACGGTTTGCAACTGCACATGGGGAAAGATCGTACTTTCTGGAGAAATGTCCACTGGCCTGATGAAACAAAAATAGAACTGTTTGGCTATAATGACCATCGTAATGTTTGGAGGAAAAATGGGGAGGCTTGCAAGCCGAAGAACACCATCCCAACCGTGAAGCACGGGGGTGACAGCATCATGTTGTGGGGCTGCTTTGCTGCAGGAGGGACTGGTAAACTTCACGAAATAGATTGCATCATGAGGTAGGAAAATGATGTGGATATATTGAAGCAACATCTCAAGACATCAGTCAGGAAGTTAAAGCTTGGTCGCAAATCGGTCTTCCAAATGGACAATGATCCCAAGCATACTTCCAAAGTTATGGCAAAATGGCTTAAGGACAACAAAGTCAAGGTATTGGAGTGGCCATCACAAAGCCCTGACCTCATTCCTATAGAAGATTTGTGGGCAGAACTGAAAAAGTGTGTGCGGGCAAGGAGGCCTACAAATCTGACTCAGTTACACCAGCTCTGTCAGGAGGAATGGGCCAAAATTCACCCAACTTATTGTGGGAAGCGTGTGGAAGGCTACCCGAAACGTTTGACACAAGTTAAACAATTGAAAGGCAATACTACCAAATACTAATTGAGTGTATGTAAACTTCTGACCCACTGGGAATGTGATGAAAGAAATAAAAGCTGAAATAAATCATTATCTCTACTATTATTCTGACATTTTACATTCTTAAAATAAAGTGGTGATCCTAACTGACATAAGACAGGGAATTTGTTACTAGGATTAAATGTCAGAAATGGTGAAAAACTGAGTTTAAATGTATTTGGCTAAGGTGGCCTTTCACTTTCACCTGTTAATTGAAATACATTCCAGGTGACTACCTCATGATGCTGGTTGAGAGAAATGCCAAGAGTGGGCAACGCTGTCATCAACAACAAGTGTGGCATTAAAATAGGCAGTAAACATACATTACTTTCCTCAGAGCCGGGGTGTGAGACAGGGATGCAGCTTGAGCCCCACCCTCTTTAACATATATATCAATTACTTGGCGAGGGCACTCGAACAGATTGCAGCGCCTCTTCAACAACGACTACATGACCGAAAGATTGTGAGGTCTGTGGAGAGAATGCAGCACCATTTAGCCTGCAGGTCTGTGAACAGAAAGCAGCACCATTTAGCCTGCAGGTCTGTGAACAGAAAGCAGCACCATTTAGCCAGCAGGTCTGTGGACAGAAAGCAGCACCATTTAGCCAGCTCGTCTGTGGACAGAAAGCAGCACCATTTAGCCTGCAGGTCTGTGGACAGAAAGCAGCACCATTTAGCTTGCAGGTCTGTGGACAGAAAGCAGCACCATTTAGCCGTTCTGTGACAGAAAGCCAGCACATTTAGCCTGCAGTCTGTGGACAGAAAGCAGCACCATTTAGCTGCAGGTCTGTGGACAGAGCAGCACCATTTAGCCTGCAGGTCTGTGGACAGAAAGCATTCAGAGGTAGTAAATATCAAACAAGGATTAACGGATTAATAACACCTTTAAATATCCCTCTAATACTCCCTTGTGCCGTCCCAAATGGCACCCTACTTCCTATACTGTATAGTGCACATCTGTTGACGAGGGCCCATATTGGGACTCATCTCTTCTCTTCCCTCTCATCAAATGTCATCCATTTCTTCTTCTTCTTCTTCTCCTCTATTCTCTCTTCTTCTCTATTCTCTTCTTCTCTATTCTCTTCTTCTTCTCTATTCTCCTCTTCTTCTTCTCTATTCTCCTCTTCTTCTTCTCTATTCTCTCTTCTTCTCTATTCTCTTCTTCTTCTTCTTCTTCTTCTCTATTCTCCTCTTCTTCTTCTCTATTCTCTTCTTCTTCTTCTCTATTCTCTTCTTCTTCTTCTCTATTATCTTCTTCTTCTT
>NW_019943854.1:29957-31515 GCF_002910315.2 Salvelinus sp. IW2-2015
TAAAGGCTCCCCAAAAAATGTACTTAGAAGTACATTGAGTACACAAAACATTAGGAACACCTTCCTAATATTGAGTTGCACCCCCTTTTGCCCTCAGAACAGACTCAATTCGTCAGGCATGAATTCTACAATGTGTCAAGTGCGTTCCCCACGGATATTGGCCCATGTTGACTCCTAAGCTTCCCACAGTTGTGTCCAGTTGGCTGGATGTCCTTTGGGTGGGTGACCATTCTTGATACACACGGGAAACTGTTGAGCGTGAAAAAAAACAGCAACGCTGCAGGGTCTTCAGCTCCACTCAACCCCTCCCATCTATCTCTCAACATCATCCATTTCGGATTTCTATTTGCCATATATTGTTCAACTGTGCTGTGATGCTTCACAAAGGATCTGAACCTTCCTATTCTCATAGCTTCTACAGATTGTAAATTAAAAATAAAATGTTTTGCTAAAATAATTATTATATTATTGATTGATTGACTATGGCTTTTCAAATCACCCAGTATTGCTATCTGTAGCGTTAGTTCTAGGCAAATGTTGCAATTCTTCAGCCATTCCTGGACCAAAAACGAGCTACATATGGACAATACCAAAATAAATGATCTAATGACTCTGCCTCCTCACAGCAGAATCTGCCGACCTGGGAAGATTGTATCCCCCATATATATAACATTCTATTAGTGGCAAGAATTTTGTATAGTAATTTAATTTTAAGTTTTGAATCCGGCGTTGTTTTGCATATCAATTCATAAACCATGTGCCATGGAATGGGTACATCGGAAATCTCTTCCCAACTATTTAGCAATTTATACGGCACAGCTGTCAGTTTTTTGGTCCTTAAATTAAATTGGTATATGTTTTTATTTATCACACTTTTCTTTAACCATTTGTGTTCTTTAATACAGGGCCGACATACAAGTTCCTTACTTTTTCCCCTTCTACTTGCCTCTTCCATTTTTGTGGTAATGCTGCAATTAATTGGTTGTAATTTTGGGGAGAGCAAACATTTCCATAAGTCTGTGTTAGCTGCATGTGTGACATAACTTCACCAGTGAGCAGGTGTAATCTGAATAAAGGGGAAAAGGCCCTTCTTGAATATAGGATGAGACATTCGTACCAATTGACTAGAGAACCAGTTTGGATTTAAGTATAACTTTTGTATGACTGATGCCTTCAGTGAGAGGTCTAATGCTTTAATATTTAATTATTTCTGCCCTCCGAATTCATATTCGTTATATAAATAGGCCCTTTTAATTTTATCTGGCTTGCCATTCCAAATAAAATATAATATTTTTTGTTCATATAATTTAAAAAGCAGGTCACTAGGTGTAGGCAAAACCATAAGCAAATAGGTAAACTGTGATATAACTAAAGAGTTAATCAGGGTGATTTTTCCACAAATAGACAGGTATTTTCCTTTCCATGGTAGCAAGATCTTATCTATTTTTGCAAAATTTCTATAAAAATTTATTGGAGTGAGATCATTTCTTTCTTTTGGGATTTGTATACGGAGTATGTCCACATCTCCGTCAGACCATTTAATTGGTAAACTACATGG
>NW_019943854.1:31540-49640 GCF_002910315.2 Salvelinus sp. IW2-2015
CTACTACACAAGGACATTCTCAAGCTGCTAATGAGAACCTTGACGACCTTGTCCCTAGCCGGTGGGGATTCCGGTGGGGTGCCCCCCCCCCCCCAGGCAGTGGCAGTGCTGGCAACACTAGCTGCAGTAACCCAAGGGGAGGGGGTCAACACTCGGACATTCAGAGAGGGGGTATATTAATTGTGGCCCTGGTGGCACAAAATCAAAGTCGGACTGCATGGAGATGCTTGGGAATATGGTCAATACGGGTGACCGTATTGTGGGTGTTTCAGGGAAATGTGTACATTTGACCTCCATCATCTAGACTGACCGGACTAGGTAGGGAGTGGGTAAATAAAAGTATGCTCATTCAAGATTGACCCTTGTTACTGTCTCAATTCTTGCCCATTTTTTGCCACAGTCTTGCAGGCCTTCTCATGCAGCTGCAACTGCAAGTGCATTTGTAAATCAAGATCTATCTTGAGTTGGGCTCTGGGTTGGTGCAATTGTTGAGAAAGTGAGCTTATGCTTGTGTGGGGGTAAGGGTTGAGTGTGTGTGGGTGTATGTGTGTATCCCACAACTGTTTGCGAAGGAGTAAAAGCCACTGACTAGTAGCGTTTCCCTCTGACCACTGACTAGTGGCGTTTCCCTCTGACCACTGACTAGTGGCGTTTCCCTCTGACCACTGACTAGTGGCGTTTCCCTCTGACCACTGACTAGTGGGTTTCCCTCTGACCACTGACTAGTAGCGTTTCCCTCTGACCACTGACTAGTGGCGTTTCCCTCTGACCACTGACTAGTAGCGTTTCCCTCTGACCACTGACTAGTGCCGTTTCCCTCTGACCACTGACTAGTAGTGTTTCCCTCTATATATATACAAATCGAGGTGAGGCCGATGGAAATGCATTTGGCAGTTGATCTACTTCAATTCGGTAAATGGCACTGGTGCTCTTTTCAAAGGATGGATCCCATCCCCGTCGGTTATGGGGTATATGGGAGACAGGGGGTCGAGGGTGGTCTGCCGGGCATTGGGATGACAACCCAACTCGGGATGAGGAGGGCTTTTAGCGGGTGGAAAGTAGGGACCAATTGGAGGTTTACTTAGTAACAATGCAAATATCATGGTACAGCTATATAGACACTCAATCATCATGTTACTTTTTAATGGTACGTTTACAAACATATATTTTGATAAAATAATTGAAAGTTGTGTCTCATTATGGTAAGTGGTGAAATAAGTAAAGGCCAGTTACAATTGTAATGGCCTAGCAGATAATAAGAAAAAACAATCAGTATTTACCTGGCTAAAAGAGAAGGAATATAATATCTATTGTTTACAGTAAACCCATTCAACAGTTTTAGATTCAGTTTTGTGGTAAAAGAACTGGGGGTGGGGGGGTGGGGGTGGGGGGGGGGTGAAATATACTTCTCCCATGAGCAAAGAAATTCAAAAAGGGGTGATGGTTTTAATTAACAATAATTTTGATCCAAATGTGCAAATTGTCCAAAACAGATCCTAAACGTAGATGGATTATTTTAAATATGTTATTGGACAATAAACAGGGGCGGCTGGGTATCCTAGTGGTTAGAGCTGTTGGACTAGTAACCGCAAAGGTCAAGTTCAAAATCCCGCGAGCTGACAAGGTCCAAATCTGTCCGTTCTGGCCCCTGAGACAGCAGTTACCCACCTGTTCCTAGGCCGTCATTTGAAAATGAAGAATTTGTTCTTAACTGACTTGCCTAGTTAAGATAAAGGTTAAAAAAAATTTAAAAAAAAATAAATATTATAAATAATAATATATGTATATATATATAAAGAAATATGGACGTTAATTAACCTATACGGTCCGAATAATGATGATCTAGCTTCTTTGAAAATATATTATATAGATTTTATCAACTCAACGAAGCAACACTAGACTCCTATGATTATGGTAGGAGATTCTTAATACGGTCTTAAAATACCTCAATGGACCGGAAAGGATAATCGCACCTACAACTCATCACCTCAGGCCTTAAGGAAATCATGAATGTCAATGGATATATGGCGAATTTAGTGGATATATGGAGAACTTAAATACCCTGACCTAGTGAGATATACATGGCGGTTTAAATACCTGACCTAGTGAGATATACATGAAGGTTTAATGACCCTGAACCTACGTGAGATATTACATTGGAGGAAGTTTAATTATCCTGACGCTAGGTGAGATCCATACATGGAGGAGGTTTAATATCCTGACCTATGGTGGCATTACATGGAGGTTTCTATATCCTGACCCAGTAGATATTACATGTGGAGTTTAATATCCTGACCTAGTGAGATTACATGGAAGGAGGTTGTAATATGCGCTGACCTAGTGAGATATACAATCGGAGGAGGTTTAATATCCTCGACCGTAGTGCAGATATATTGGATGGAGGTTTAATATCCTGACCTATGTGTAGATATATTCATGGAGGAGTTTTAATATCCTGCCCTTATGTGAGATATACATGGAGGAGGTTTAACTATCCTGACTAGTGGATATACGATGGAAGAGGTTTAATATCCGACCTAGTGATGATATACATGGAGGGGTTTTAATCATCCTGACCTAGTGAATATTACATGGGAGGAGCTTTAATACCCTGACCGTTAGTGAGATGATACATGTGAGGTTCATACACCCTGCACCGTAGTGGAGATATATCATGGAGGAGGTTTTAATATCTGGACCTACGTGAGATATACATGGAGGAGGTTTAATATCCTGGACCTAGTGAGAATTATACATGGGTTTATATATCTGACCTAGTGAGATAATACATGGAGGTTTTAATATCCTGACCTAGTGAGATATACATGAGGTTTAATTTACCCTGACCTAAGGAGATATACATGAGGAGGTTTAATATCCTGACCTAAGTGACGATATATCATAGGAGGTTTAAATATCCTGACGTAGTGAGATATACATGAGGAGGTTTATATCGCTGACCTAGTGAGGATATTACATGGAGGAGGTTTAAGACCTTGCCCTAGTGAGATATACATGGAGGAGGTGTTAATATCCTGACCGAGTGAAGATATCATGGTGGAGGTTTTAATATCCTGACCGTAGTGAGATAATACTGGTGGAGGTTTATATATCCTGATCCTAGTGAGATAAATACATGGAGGTTTAATATCCTGACTTAGTGAGATTACATGAGGAGTTTAATATTCTGACCTAGTGAATGTACTATGGAGGAAGGTGTAAGTATCTCTGACCTAGTAGATATACATGGCGGTTTAAATATCCTGACTAGTGAGATATACATGGGGCTTTAATATCCTGACCTAGTGAGATATACATGGAGGAGGTTTAATATCTAAACCTAGTGAGAATATACATGGCGGTTTAAGTATCACTGACCTAGGAAGATCATACATGGAGGAGGTTTAATATCCTAACCTAGTGAGATTACATGGAGGAGGTTTAGATCATCCTGACCTAGTGAGTATATAACATGGCACGCGGGTTTAATATCCTGACTGTGAATATACATGGAGGAGGTTTAATACCTTGACCTAGTGAGATATAGCAGGAGGAGGTTTTAAATATCCCTGACCTAGTGAGATCTCATGGAGGAGGTTTTAATACGCTTTTGACCTAGTGAGATATACATGGAGGAGTTTAATAATCCCTAACCTAGTGATGATATACATGGAGGAGGTTTAATATCCTGACTAGTGAGATATGACATGGAGGAGGTTTTAATATCCTGACCTACGTGAGATTATACATGGAGAGGTTTATATCGCTGACTAGTGAGATATCGATGGAGGAGGTTTAATATCCTGACCTAGTGAGATATTACAGGAGGGTTTAATATACCGAAGACCTAGTTGAGATTATACTGGAGGTTCATATATCCCTGGACTTAGTGACGATATACATGTAGAGGTTTCTAATATGTCCTGACCTATTGAGATATACATGGAGGAGGTTTAATATCCTGACCTAGAGTGAGAATTAACATGGAGGGTTTTAATAATCCTGACCTAGTTGCATATACAGGAGGAGGTGTTCATATCCTGACCTAAGTGAGAATATACATGGAGGAGGTTTATCATCCTGACCTATGTGAGATTATACATGGAGGAGGTTTAATATCCTGACCTAGGAGATATATATGGGAGGAGGTTAATATCCTGACCTAGTGAGCTATACATGGAGGGGTTAATATCCTGACCTAGGTTTGAGATATACATGGAGGAGGTTTAAAATACCTGACCTAGGAGATATACATGGAGGAGGTTTAATATCCTGACCTATGAGTAATACTTGGGACGGAGTGGTTTCAATATTCCTGACCTAGTGAGATATACATGGATGGAGGTTTAACTATCCCTGACCTATGTGAGATATACATGGAGGTTTAATATCCTGATCCTAGTGAGATATGCATGGAGGAGGTTTTAAATATCCTGACCTAGTGAGAATATACATGGAGGAGGTTTAATATCCTGACCTAAGTGAGATATACATGGAGTTTAATATCCTGACCTAGTGAGATATACATGGAAGGAGGTTTAATATCCTGACCTATGTGAGATATAATGGAGGAGGTTTAATATTCCTAACCTAGTGGAGATATACATGGAGGAGGCGTAATCAAGCTAGTCCGTCTTGACTACCTTTCTTATACCACTTTCTGGGCACCAAAGTTGAAAAAGTGATTGAACCTCCAATCCTCCTCTACCTAACTAGCCAGAAATACGGACGACGTCTACAGTGTTTCCATCTGTACAGGTTAGGCGGTTTTCTGGCGGATACATTTTATCTTGCTGACTAGACATGAGATAGCCTACATTTGAGACTACTTTCTTATGGCCCCTTCTCTCTGCCACCAAAAGTTTAAAAAGTGTTTGATAGGGGACAAGAATGCCGGTCGGCTCATCACATAATATTATCATAGTATATATATTACTCTTACAGAATTTCCACTGTGGGGCGAGATATGGAAATTTATTCAAAGCCTACTAAGATGTAATAAATCTGTTTTAAGAACTAGGAAAAAGAATTTATAACTGACTTTCAGACAATAACATAGGTCAGCTGATCCCCCTTAGTGTATGGGACACTTTTAAAAATGTGGCCTTTAGAGGCCTGCAATTCAGTACTCATCTAAAAAACAAAAGCATTTAGATCAAAAGAGCTCATATTACAAAGGACATTTGAAGGACTAACGTAACAGTTAGATAGCAGTAAAAACGGTACCATAGAGGCCAGCAATAGTTAGACGAAAAAACTAAAATGAAGCGTAACTTATTCAGAAAGATCCAGTTGTAATAGTAATTATAAAAATAAAGCGACTGGATGGAATAACTGGGGAAAAAGCAACCAAATTAATTTTTCAATCTTCAATAGTAAGAATGCTACCAATTTCTTTGTTATTAAAACTTGTTTACAAATGGATGGAGTCACTGCATGATTTCACCAAAATGATATTTTGAAAGAGGAAGTAAACGTACTTTAAGAATTATGTTTTTCGTTTTCAGGCTCCTCCGTCTCCACTCAACTGAAATAATTGTAGGATTTTTTTCCTAAATAATAATGTCAAATTAACATCGTACAGAAAGACTCTGTTGAAGGCAAATTACAGAGGAGGAACTGCTTGCTGCAATTGGGCCTTTAAGGATGGGGAGAAACGCCAGTGGCTGGTGGCAATACCAGTGGAAGTATACAACAACTTTTTTTGGCTATACTCAAAAGGACCAATTATTAGCTTGTTTTAACCACTCTATATAAATGGTAGATTATCGGACACGCAACAAGAAGCCGTCTGATATCATTATTATGAAACAGGACCCAAAGTGGTTATTACAGGATCCAGTCCCATTTAAAAAATTGGAGACTCTTACACTTCAGTGTTGTGATGACACAAAGATCCTAGCAAAATGCTTGGCGCATAGAAATTAAAAAGTAATTGTCAGATATTCAATTCATCCTAATCAGACAGGTTTTTACATGGACGATACACTTGGAGATAATATAAGACAACGTACTGGGCAAACAAATAGAAACATTAAAATCATCTGGGAACCACGGCCTGGTATTCATAGCTGATTTTTGAAAAGGCTTTTGATAAAGTACGACTGGGTTTATCTATAAATGCCTAGAATAAGTTTACATTTTGGGGATAATCTCTTATTAAATGGGTTAGAAGTTATGTATTGTAACCCTAGGTGTAATAGTAAATAAATGGCTACATCTCAGATAAAGCTTTTAAAACTATCTAGAGGAGTAAAGACAAGGTTGTCCACTTCGGCATATCTATTTATTATTGCCATCGAAAGGTTAGGCTGTTAAAATTTATGCTCTCCCTTTAGGGGGCTTTGGCTTTGCAGGACCAACCCTGCCAAGCAGGCTCAGAATCTTGAGGGGGCAGTGCTGCTCTTGGTCTCTGACCTCATTTTGGCTGCATACAGACCGCTGACAGCAGGCACATAAAACAGTTAGGGACTTCTCCTTAGTATCTGGGTCATTCAGGTGGGTGTCTAGGGTATAGGGTCATGGACCGTACCATTAAAATAGGATCATAAATAAATAATTAGATATCATTTATTTAAAAAATGTAGTTCCCCATGGTAGGACAATAATAAATCAAATGTATCATTTATTTTAAAACTGTTCCACCATGATATGACAATAAATAAATAAGACGTATAAATCATTATAAAAGTATATCCATCATCTGAACAACATTGAAAGCCCTCTCATACCCCGGCTCACAGCAATACATTGGCTCTGGGATATGCAACCATTTCATTACTCACTCTCTCAACTTTCCAAACATAACAAATAAAATAAAAAATAAACACACACCACACATACTGTGCCTMCKGTTTACTTAGTTTCTATCTTCACTATGTTGAATTAGTGCTTGGTGTTCAATTAGTTATATGTGAAGATATATAGAAATGCTACATTTTTTATTGTATTGTTACAATCCATAACCGGGCTAGAATTGTGTTTATTTTCCTCATCTATAAGAACTTTGTAATTTTTAGAATAACCATGGAGTAGTCTTTGTGTCTCTGAACAACTGGTTTTCAATATATAGTTTATCAACGACGAGAGCTTACTCGTTTCGCTTTTAATCTATTTTCTTTGAAAATTGGATACAGAACTTTGCACCGTTCTGCAATTTCTTTCGGAAACTGATCATTCATGCCAATTTTGGTCCCAGGAAGTCTTTTACCCAGGCTTGTAACCATTATTTTATCTTTAAATGAAGCACTTTTGGCAACGATTGGGCGTTCGAAGCAGTGTACACGTTCAAGTTGGATTTTGTCGATAACTTCGCGTGGGATCTGAAGCGCTGTAAGGAGGAACTCTCCAACTACAGATTCAGGAACTTCCCCTTCTTTCTCCTGGATACCTGTAAGTACCAGATTCTCTCTCATTGATCTAGTTTGTATGTCCAGTAAGGCTTCCCTCAGAACGGTGTTCTCCTTTTTAATTTCATTCATTTCGGTTTCAATCTTATTGACTGTCCCTTTTAGCTTGTGTGTTTCCTTCTCCAAATGTCACAGCTTTTTCATCACTCATCTCGAGGCTTGCCTTCAACTCTTTTATATCCTTACTAACTAATTCAAGTATACCCAGTTTGTCATTYATTGATTTTAACAGATCRGTTTCGACCTTTACCATTCCCGGTGGTGAAAATATTAAATCGTCTGTGTCTGTAGAAGAGTCACGTTTGCGTTTTGAAATCGGTTCCCCTGTCTTACTCTCTGCCATGTTTGGGTGTTGCTTGTTTTCGTAATATTTGTCGATAAATGTCTCTAGTCTTAAGATTTGTTTTGTGTTATTATCCAGATTTGAAGGTTATCACCCACCAGATTATGTAGTGCTAATATTTTAGTCTAATTTGCCGATATAGAATATTACGTTTTATCTTGAGGTGCTCTACATAACTTCGTTCAGTCCGCCACAGTATGTACCTGTGCACGTAACATTAAGACTTTAATCTTTATCAAATATCATAAAAACATTCTACTGTTTGAATTTGTGACAAATGTATCGCGCAATAATTTATTATTATTATTATTATAATTATTAAATTAACAGTAGTATCGTATTCGCGTCCCCTAGCGTCCGTGGGAAACAGTGGGATCAAATTTGTCATCTCTCGCCCTCCGTATTTCTCATGACGACATATTGTCTGTGAAGAGCAAATTCTGGAAAGCCAAGAGAGAAAGAGGATTACTATTTATTCCTGAACAATACACGAAGTATCTGTCATTTAAGATTTAAAAAAAAAATGGGTAAGTTACGATGTTGTGTTTCTAGGCCGTGTTATGATCGTGTGCTTCATACACGGGGCGAGAGAATACATTCTTGTCAAATCCCTACTAGCTAAGTTAACTCCCTAGTTGACGTAGCTAGCAAGCCAAAAATGATTGTTTATAATATCGTAATGATATGGGTGTTTGTCTACAAATTGCCACCTTTCCTGGTAAAGTATTAGGTTGTTCTAGACGACGTTTCCTTCAAGAAAGTAATGTTAGAGACAGCGTTATAAGCTAATTTAGCAATTTCAACAGCTAACGTTACATGCATCGTCTGTAAGCTTTTTGCTATGTTAGAAGGTAACGTTAGCATGGAAGCTAACTAGTACGCAGGTCGTTAGCCATATAACGTTAACAGGTTTTGCTAGTTAACTGTCAATTTAACTAGGTACTGAAGTTAGCAACCAGCCATACCGCTGGTACGTTTATATTGACACTGAGTTAACTAGGGCGGGCCACACCTACGTTATTTTTTTGTTGTTGACAAGCTAACGTTAACCATCGTAACGTTAACTAGTTGGCTAGTTAGCTATCTAGCTAGCTACATTTACTCAAACGTTGCTACCACATAAGGTTCATAACTGAACTAACTTAGCTTGCTCGCTAGCTATCGTACTCCATTGAATTTAATGCATTGTCACATTTGTGTCACAAGACTGTGACCCAAGTGATGACTGYTGCTCAAGACCGCTAGCTAGCCAGAAGTTATTTCTAGTATATTTTATTTTGGACTCAATGTTAGCCACATGTCAAAACTCAGACACGTGGAAAAAAGGCTCACTTTCTATTGATAGTGTAATGGAGATGTCTCAACTATTTAGGCAGGGAGGTGTCAGTTGTTTACTTCTAGTTTGAGAGGGGCAATGATAGAAAATACTGGAAGTGTGTGTGTGTGTCCAGTAGAGAGAACTAGCATTATCACCTAGCTATATGAGTATCATCACTTTTTTCAGGTTCTCTTTGTCCTCAACATATCTGACCCCCTTCTCACTTGCTGCTGCTTCTTCTCTCTCCAACTTCCCTTCTCTCCACTGACTAGTAGTGATTCCCTCTCTCCACTGACTAGTAGTGATTCCCTCTCTCCACTGACTAGTAGTGATTCCCTCTCTCCACTGACTAGTAGTGATTCCCTCTCTCCCAACTGACCTGTTGATTTCTCCTGACTAGTAGTGATTCCCTCTCTCCACTGACTAGTAGTGATGTCCCTTCTCTCCACTGACTAGTAGTGATTTCCCCTCTACAGCTGACTAGTAGACGATTTCCCTCTGACCACTGACTAGTAGCGTTTCCCTCTGACCACTGACTAGTATGGCGTTTCCCTTCTGACCACTGACTAGTGGCGTTTCCCTCTGACCACTGACTAGTGGCGTTTCCCTCTGACCACTGACTAGTGGCGTTTCCCTCTGACCACTGACTAAGTGGCGTTTCCCTCTGACCACTGACTAGTGGCGTTTCCCTCTGACCACTGACTAGTGCGTTTCCTCTTGACCACTGACTAGTGGCGTTTCCCTCTGACCACTGACTAGTGGCGTTTCCTCTGACCACTGACTAGTGGCGTTTCCCTCTGACCACCGACTAGTGGCGTTTCCTCTGACCACTGACGAGTGCGTCCCTGCCACTGACTAGTGGCGTTTCCCTCTGACACTGACTAGTGGCGTTTCCTCTGACCACTGACTAGTGGCTTCGTTTCCCTCTGACCACTGACTAGTGGCGTTTCCCTCTGACACTGACTAGTGCGTTTCCCTGACCACTGACTAGTGGCGTTCTCCACATATCTAACTGTCCTTTACTTGCTCTCCCTCACTCTCTCTGCACTTTTAAAGGTGGTTAGATTCATCATGCATGAGCTATCATGTCGTTATCAGACAGTTGCCCTGTTTTGAGTGGCTCACTTCTCCTCTGGTCAAACTAGTTTGTACTCACTGAGCAACATCAACATGCCAATCGCCCTCTGTGCTGTGTGTTTTCAAGGAGTTCAAGTTGTGTTAATCTTATGTACATGGTAGAGGTCGACCGATTATGATTTTTCAATGCCGATACCGATTATTGGAGAACCCCCCCCCCCCCCCCCCCCCCCCCCGCCCCCCCCAAAATTAATATTTTATTTATTTGTAATAATGACAATTATAACAATACTGAACGAACACTTTTATTTTAAATTAATATAATACATTAATCAAATCAATTTAGCCTCAAATAAATAATGAAACATGTTCAATTTGGTTTAAATAATGCAAAAACAATGTGTTGGAGAAGAAAGTAAAAGTGCAATATGTGCCATGTAAAAAAGCTAACGTTTAAGTTCCTTGCTCAGAACATGAGAACATATGAAAACTGGTGGTTCCTTTTAACATGAGTCTTCAATATTCCCAGGTAAGAAGTTTTAGGTTGTAGTTATTATAGGAATTATAGGACTATTTCTCTCTMTACCATCTGTATTTCATTAAGCTTTGACTATTGGATGTTCTTATAGGCACTTTAGTATTGTCAGTGTAACAGTATAGCTTCCGTCCCTCTCCTCACCCCTACCTGGGCTCGAACCAGGAACACATCGAAAACAGCCAGCCTCGAAGCAGCGTTACCCATCGCTCCACAAAAGCCGCGGCCCTTGCAGAGCAAGGGGAACAACTACTCCAAGTCTCAGAGCTAGTGACGTTTAAAACGCTATTAGTGCGCACCCCGCTAACTAGCTAGCCATTTCACATCGGTTACACCAGCCTAATCTCGGGAGTTGATAGGCTTGAAGTCATAAACAGCTGCTGGCAAACGCACGAAAGTGCTGTTTGAATGAATGCTTACGAGCCTGCTGCTGCCTACCACCGCTCAGTCAGACTGCTCTATCAAATATCAAATCATAGACCTAATTATAACATAATAACACACAGAAATACGAGCCTTTGGTCATTAATATGATCGAATCCGGAAACTATAATTTCGAAAAAACAAAACGTTTATTCTTTCAATGAAATACGGAACCGTTCCGTATTTTATCTAACGGGTGGCATCCATAAGTCTAAATATTGCTGTGACATTGCAGAACCTTCAATGTTATGTCATAATTACGTAAAATTCTGGCAAATTAGTTCGCAATGAGCCAGGCGGCCCAAACTGTTGCATATACTCTGACTCTGCGTGCAATGAACGCAAGAGAAGTGACACAATTTCCCCCGGTTAATATGGCCTGCTAACCTGGATTTCCTTTAGCTAAATATGCAGGTTTAAAAATATATACTTCTGTGTATTGATTTTAAGAAAGGCATTGATGTTTATGGTTAGGTACACGTTGGAGCAACGACAGTCCTTTTTCGCGAATGTGCACTGCATCGATTATATGCAACGCAGGACACGCTAGATAAACTAGTAAAATCATCAACCATGTGTAGTTATAACTAGTGATTATGATTGATTTGTTTTTTATAAGTAAGTTTAATGCTAGCTAGCAACTTACCTTGTCTTCTTACTGCATTTGCGTAACAGGCGGGCTCATCGGGAGGCAGGTGGTTAGAGCGTTGGACTAGTTAACCATAAGGTTGCAAGATTGAATTCCTGAGCTGACAAGGTAAAAATCTGTTGTTCTGCCCCTGAACAAGGCAGTTAACCCACTGTTCCCCGGTAGGCCGTCATTGAAGATAAGAATGTGTTCTTAACTGACTTGCCTAGTTAAATAAAGGTGTAAAAAAAACAATATATATATTTTTTAATCGGTGTCCAAAAGTACCGATTTCCGATTGTTATGAAAACTTGAAATCGGCCCTAATTAATCGGCCATTCCGGTTAATCGGTTGACCTCTACCAGATACTGACTGGTTTTCTGATCCACACCCCTACTTTTTTTTTAAAGGTGTCTGTGACCAACAGATGCATATCTGTATTCCCAGTTGTGATATCCGTAGATTAGGGCCTAATGAATTTATTTCGATTGACAGATTTATTATTTTTCCTTATGTGAACTGTAACTCAGTAAAATCATTGAATGAGTTTATTTTTGTTTAGTATACATGATGTAGACTATGGTAAATAGAGTATCGTACATGGTTATTCTGTAGCCCATAGACTAGAGACCAAATGTATAAATTACAATTTCATGAGACAGACACCTTTTTAAATCATTATGCCGTACCCTTTTCTTAAAGATAAGGTCAAAAAAGGATCGTTTTTTTGTTAGCTTTATATTTTTAAATAAATGAACAAAAAAAGTCGTCAGATAATATAAAGCGCTCTATAACAATGCTTTAACTCCGTGATGCCTTGTGCCAGAAACGAGCTTTAAAATGCCCAGGTGACTGACTGGGGTTATGTTGATTGGTATCTGAAGCTGAACTGCGGCCTTCAGTATTCGAGGAGACAAAAGAATGACTCCTATTCTGTCCCTTTTTTTAATTGCACTTTTCACTCTCTGAAAAGAGAGATTTAAACCCAGGCAGCTTTTAGGGAAGCGTTTCTCTTGTTGGGTTAAGCAACGGACGAGTTAGCCAGCAGTTGAAGCTTTACATTTTCATGCTTCGGTCAAGCTCCTGTCTGGGTGGAAGGTTACTTTTGCCACCGTTTCCGTTGCAAGCAAGGCACTCTGGTTTTACATTGGAAAAATATGTCGACAATGCCTTTTCTCTGTCCATTCTTCTCTGAAACTTCTATTTTCATTATTCACCTTTTTTCTTTTTGTCTTTTTCAGAGCGACATTTCCTATTTTTATTGTAAGCTGTTTTTCCTAATCAACACACAAAGTAATAAAAAAATATATATTATAAGAGACATTGATAAAAATCACCAATGTATTCAGATTTAAAATATTAAGATATGTTTCTGACATTGAACTGAATCTATAGCCTACTAACCGGAGTTGTTTTAATGAATTCAGCTGCTATTATGTTCTGACAACCTACTAGCTGAGAACAAAATTGTCCCCATGACAAACCTATTACCGCCCCCTGCTATACACTATTCTAGTTTAGCGGGGATAGGAGTAGAGATGGCTAGCCTAGGGCGGCAGAACGCTCTGCTTCAGATGTGTGCACCCGCAGGAGGTCCCGTACCGGGAAGAAATTAAATCTACTTTCTACTTGCAAATAGGACTTGTGCAGATCGATCAAGATGACGAAACATAAGCATTAGGACCAAGTCGAGGAGGAATTCAGAGGGGCGGACACGAGGCGTATGTGACAGGGGCTCCTAACGATCATGGATTGCAAAAACAAAGCCAGCCACATCTTACAGTCACCAACGCCACCCTACCGGATGTGCTAAATACCCTTTTTCCTCAAGATTAGAGCAGAATGACCCTGAGCTGCCGAGGAGAGCCCAAGATCACAACGTGGGCTACACTGAGGACGTATGGAAGTCATTCAAACGTGTTACCCCCCCCCCTCGCAAGACTGCCAGCTCAGACGGCAACCCTAGCCCGGCCCTCAGAGCATGTGCAGACCAGTTGGCTGTTGTGTTCTCTGACATTTTTTTCAATCTCTCACAAGCTCCGGTGGCTATTCCAACCTGCTTCAAAATGTACACTATCATCGCTGTGCCCAATAAAGGGAAAGGAACTGAATGACTACCGACCAGTAGCATTCTTCTGTCATCATAAAGTGCTTCACTAGTCAAACYTGAGAGGATCTGCAGAGAAGAATGGGAGAAACTCCCTGAATACAGGTGTGCTAAGCTTGTAGTGTCATACCCAAGAAGACTCGAGGCTGTAATAGCTACAAAAGGTGCTTCATCAAAGTACTAAGTTAAAGGGTCTGAATACTTATGTAAATGTCATATCCGTTTTTTTATATACATTTGCAAACATTTCTTAACCTGTTTTTGCTGTTAAGTTCTGTTCTTCCTTCAGACAAGCATGCGTCTCAACTTTGTTGATTTGCACAATGCCTCTCGTTAACATTCGGTTGTAAATGTCCAAACTCACCAAAAACGACAATTCGGTAGCAGGATTGCCTGTCTTTTGTATTCCGTTTATTTTTTATTTGTGCTCGTTAGCATATTTTAATAGCCTCCATGGAAATTCGTTGTTACTTGTGCTCATTTTATTAGCATTCTGGTAATAGATGCCCAATGGGCTTTTTTACGTTTTTTTTCTGGCGCCCCCTTGTGTATTAAGCAGGTAATAGCGTAAATCCTGGGACAAGGGAAGGACTGTATGACGATATGAACATCTGCATACCGCCCAGCCCTAACTGTCTCCCGAATGGCTCAGTGCCCGGGGCTTCACTACAGACACCCTGGTTCGAATCCAGGCTGTATCACAAACGGCCGTGAGAGTCCCATAGGGCAGCGCACAATTGGTCCAACGTTGTCCGGGTTTGACGGTGGAGGCCGTCATTGTAGATAAGACTTTCTTAACTGACTTGCCTAGTTAAGGATGAATGCTGATTTAAGTGCCAAAATGACAGTGTCTAGGGGGGGGAACATCATCCTGCTTTGTTCCATAGGAGGGTTGCCCTCTTTAAAATCTCCTCCTGTGTCTAGTCTTGCCCGTCCTGGCTGTTTGTGAGGTCCATTACCAAAACAGGAGCATTCACATCAGGACTCACGCAACAACTGTTGGGACGGGGTTGGATTCCCTAAATACTTAGAATACCCCCTGGCCCAAACCAAACTGTCCCGACGTTTCTAGTGTGGACTACAATCCTCTTCTGTTGTTCTTAATTTAGTTTTATAATGATCTCACAGCAGATCTAAACATGGGAGACTAAACCCTCACTCCTCACACTGCTGTATCAGACAGAGGAAAGTCGAGGCTTCCCATGCACAAGCTGTGGGCGGGCATGAATGTATGGAACCGTCTGGACACAGCACGATGACACACACACACACACACACACACACACACACCCCCCCCCCCCAAAAATACTGTCTTGGGGTGAGGCAGCATCACACAAATCATTACAGCAGGCTTCTGTGTGGGCTAAAAACTATTCTGATTTGAATGAAAGGTGTATTTTTAAGATAATGTGAACGTTATCCCAGCCCCTGTGGTGGTCGTTGTGGCTTGCAGACAGAATGCCCAGATTGTGACATCATCTTCTAATGCAACTAAACACCTGGATGGTTCCTTTAAAACAGGATTCTCCACCTGGTGGCCCGCGGGTCTTTTTTGGTTCTTTTTTTGCCACCCCCGCCAATTTAAATATAATTTCTATTGTTAGACATAAGACTGCTTCTGGTAACAGGTCTGGTGCCCAGTCTGGCTGTTTCTGGTAACAGGTCTGGTGCCCAGTCTGGCTGTTTCTGGTAACAGGTCTGGTGCCCAGTCTGGCTGGTTTCTGGTAACAGGCTTGGTGCCCAGTCTGGCTGTTTCTGGTAACGGGTCTGGTGCCCAGTCTGGCTGTTTCTGGTAACGGGTCTGGTGCCCAGTCTGGCTGTTTCTGGTAACGGGTCTGGTGCCCAGTCTGGCTGTTTCTGGTAACGGCTTGGTGCCCAGGCTGGCTGTTTCTGGTAACGGGTCTGGTGCCCAGTTTGGCTGTTTCTGGTAACGGGTCTGGTGCCCAGTCTGGCTGTTTCTGGTAACGGGTCTGGTGCCCAGTCTGGCTGTTTCTGGTAACGGGTCTGGTGCCCAGTCTGGCTGTTTCTGGTAACAGGTCTGGTGCCCAGTCTGGCTGTTTCTGGTAACAGGTCTGGTGCCCAGTCTGGCTGTTTCGGTAACGGGTCTGGTGCCCAGTCTGGCTGTTTCTGGTAACGGGTCTGGTGCCCAGTCTGGCTGTTTCTGGTAACAGGTCTGGTGCCAGTCTGCTGTTTCTGGTAACGGGTCTGGTGCCCAGTCTGGCTGTTTCTGGTAACGGGTCTGGTGCCCAGTCTGGCTGTTTCTGGTAAACGGGTCTGGTGCCCAGTCTGGCTGTTTTCTGGTAACGGGTCTGGTGCCCAGTCTGGCTGTTTCTGGTAACAGGTCTTGTGCCCAGTCTGGCTGTTTCTGGTAACAGGTCTGGTGTCCAGTCTGGCTGTTTCTGGTAACAGGTCTGGTGCCAGTCTGGGCTGTTTCTGGTAACGGGTCTGGTGCCCAGTCTGGCTGTTTCTGGTAACGGGTCTGGTGCCCAGTCTGGCTGTTTCTGGTAACGGGTCTGGTGCTATGACTGCACAAATGCTGAGTTGGGGCAGCTTGCCCAGTGGTCAGTCGACTGGCTGATCAGGCACTTCCTGCTACCTCAGCAATTAACTCTCCTGAATAAATGTTTTTGTCTGCCAGCTGAATGCTGGAGAATAGAGCTCTGTCTGTGGGCTGCATCTCTGTGTCTGTGGGGCCAGTGTAGTCTGTGTGTGTTTCCGCTGTATGTGTTAGGTTTATGACAGTCAGAGAGAAGTTAACTTGGGCTACATGTAAGCCTCTATTTGCATATCTGGTGCGTGTGAGTGTGGACTCATCACATACTCCGGTGTATTTTTACCCATGTGGCTGTGCTCTGTTTCCAGGAGCTTGTTTATACTGGGCTCATATACCCCTGTGTCCTCACCAAGTCTACACTCTGGGATCTGAGACATGCACACACATGCAGTCGACTTCCTATGGAGGAGTCTCTTGTTCCTTGGAAAATGTGTTACTTCTCTTGAGTGTTTTTCCTGCCGACTGTTGCTAGACTTAATTTTGTTAAAGGCCTAACCGTTCTATGACAAACTTTGTAATAAAAATAAAATACTGTTTAAGGATTAGTTGAGCTTATTTTTTATAAATATGATCTAACGTGTGTGTGTGCGCGCTTCAGAGCCGTCAGCCAGTCCAGCGAAGGATAACCACAGGATGAACAGCTACAAGAACAAAGCCCTGAATGTGGAGGAGATGAGACGCAGGAGAGAGGAGGAGGGTGTCCAGCTGAGGAAGCAGAAACGAGAGCAACAGGTACACAACATAGAACGCCTGGCCTAGAACGCCTGGCCTAGAACGCCTAGCCCGCTGTTAGTGTCTAAACAGGAGAGGTACAGAACATAACACACCTGTATAACACCTTTTTAAAAACATATTTTTTGACCTTTATTTATCCAGGTTTTTCTCATTGAGATAACATCTCTTTTCCAAGAGAGACCTGGTCCAATAGCAGCAGGAGGAACCACGTTTCAGACAAAACAACTTACATACACTAACACAACGTTAAACATAACTATAAACACACATACACTACAACAATTACATATTACATTAAAAACACAAACATCTTGACTAAAGACAATGACACTCTTCTATGATATATACATCGATCATGTGTTTAAACTCCACCAACGAAACTAGATCGTCACATTTTAAAATGTTCAGGAGAGAATTCCAGGACCACGGAGCTGAGTAACTAAAACTATTTCTACCATGACCTGTTCTAATGTTTGGTACTGTTAGAAGCAAATGAGAATGGGACCGTAATTGATATTTATTTACCAACTAAAATATGTCCTTATAAATCAGTGTATACCAGTGTTTAAGCCTACGCAAGATCAATGACGAGCAGCCAATAGCGCTGTAGAGATCACAATGATGTGTTAGACGTTTCTGATTTGTAATGAACCTGAGGGCTGCATGATACACTGAATCAAGTGCTCTCAGGGTAGTGGCTGAGGCCTGCATGATACACTGAATCAAGTGCTCTCAGGGTAGTGGCACACACACACTACACACACACCGCCACACACACACACCAACACACAAGAGAGAGAGAAACTGATCTGCTGGCTTTCCTGTTATTTGGCAGCCTTTCAAGAGGAGACAACGTTACATGTGAACGAGGAGGAGTTCATGTTTGAGAGTCCACTCGTCGACTCGTATGTGACTCCACAGCCACAGAGGAAGAGTCCTAACTAGACGCCTGGGGATGCTTCTTCTCCGA
>NW_019943854.1:49938-51216 GCF_002910315.2 Salvelinus sp. IW2-2015
GAGTGGTTGAGCTGGCCATATATATATAACATCAACTACAAATCTAAAACCGAGCAGTTAATGGTACATCGTACCAGGCTCTTCCCTGGCCTCAAAAGAAAAAAACAAAAAGGCCTTATGCGGATAAAAAATCATATTTTCTGCTTGAGTTTCCTTATCTAGTTCTCTAACATGCAACAGTGAAGCCTCAGCTTATCATCAAACCCACAACCCCAAATATGTGTACACATTTAACTTGCTCTAATAGTAGGTCCAGCAATGTAGCAATGGCACGATGATTAGTGACATGCCTGCATTTGAATTCTCTGCTCTGGTGAGGACCCAGAGCTCCAACTCACTACAACACAGACTTTCAGGAAACTACTGTCCAAAGGTACCAGGCTGTTCAGTGAATATTATCAGGATATTCTGTAACCTGTCTGTGTATAGCCGTGCCCTTCACTCCTTGTCCTGGGGAACCCCGGGCTGTTGTACCTCCTGGGGGGCTGTTGTACCTCCTGGGGGGTTGTTGTCCCTCCGGCTCCATGCCCAACACTAACTGGGCTGATTCGGCTACCTCTCCCTCTAGGGTGATAAAGGTTGTGAGTCCATGGTGCTAATTGTTAGACCTCATATATTCTCTGTCTGATCTGTTCCAAGAACCCAATCCACCTATTGACGAGGTCATCAACACCCCAGGCATTGTAGAGAGGTTTGTAGAGTTCCTCAAGATGAGCGTCAACTGCACATTACAGGTGAGACCTTGTAAATATTAGGAACCAGTTTGTATTGGTAAAATAGAAAAGTTAACCCAGACAAATACTAGAAACTTTTCATTTGCTACTAATACATTGTGGATATCATTGTAAATTATTGCTGTCTACAATAACATTTATGTATTCAAGTTTTATTACACAATACCGATGTCATTAATAAAGTGTGTGTGTGTGTGTGTGTGTGTGTGTAGTTCGAGGCAGCCTGGGCCCTGACCAACATAGCATCAGGTACGTCCATGCAGACTAACATAGTAATCGAGGCAGGAGCAGTACCCATCTTTATAGAACTTCTCAACTCGGACTTTGAAGATGTTCAGGAACAGGTAAAGGCCGACCCGTGTACATATAAACAGTCATGGGGAAAAAATTATTACAAGACCGTCTATAATTTATACCTAGCTGTGGTGTTGGATCTAGTATGATCAGAACCTGCTTTTTTTTGCTTCTCTCTCTCTCTGTGTCTCTCTCTGTCTCTCTCTCTCTCTCTCTCTCTCTCTCTCTGTGTCTCTCTCTCTCTCTCTCT
>NW_019943854.1:51241-56393 GCF_002910315.2 Salvelinus sp. IW2-2015
TTAAACCATCTTATATTAGATGTATCCAAAGAGCCCTATGGAAGTCTAAATGAAACCATCTCTATATTAGATGTATCCAAGAGCCTATGGAAGTCTAAATGAAACATCTCTATATTAGATGTATCCAAAGAGCGGCCCTATGGAAGTCTAAATGAAACCATGCTCTATATTAGATGTATCCAAAGAGCCCTAGGAAGTCTAATAAAACCATCTCTATATTAGATGTATCCAAAGAGCCCTATGGAAGTCTAAATGAAACCATCTCAATATTAGATGTATCCAAAGAGCCTATGGAAGTCTAAATGAAACCATCTCTATATTAGATGTATCCAAAGAGCCCTATGGAAGTCTAAATGAAACATCTCAATATTAGATGTATCCAAAGAGCCCTACGGAAGTCTAAATGAAACCATCTCTATATTAGATGTATCCAAAGAGCCCTACGGAAGTCTAAATGAAACCATCTCTTATTAGATGTATCCAAAGAGCCCTATGGAAGTCTAAATGAAACCATATCTATATTGAGTGTATCCAAAGAGCCATATGGAAGTCTAAATGAACCATCTCTATATTAGATGTATCCAAAGAGCCCTATGGAAGTCTAAATAAAACCATCTCTATATTAGATGTATCCAACGAGCCTATGGAAGTCTAAATGAAACCATCTCATATTATGTATCCAAAGAGCCTATGGAAGTCTAAATGAAACCATCTATATTAGATGTATCCAAAGAGCCCTATGGAAGTCTAAATGAAACCATCTCAATATTAGATGTATCAAAGCAGCCTATGGAAAGTCTAAATGAAACCTCTCTATATTAGATGTATCCAAAGAGCCCTATGGAAGTCTAAATGAAACCATCTCTATATTAGATGTATCCAAAGAGCCCTATGGAAGTCTAAATAAACCATCTTATATTAGATGTATCCAAAGAGCCCTATGGAAGTCTAAATGAACCATCTCTAATATTAGATGTATCAAAGAGCCCTATGGAAGTCTAAATAAAACCATTCTATATTAGATGTATCCAAAGAGCCCTATGAAGCTAAATAAACCACTCAATTAGATGTACCAAAGAGCCCTATGGAAGTCTAAATACAACCATCTCTATATTAGATGTATCCAAAGACCCTATGGAAGTCTAAATGAAACCATCTCAATATTAGATGTATCCAAAGAGCCCTATGGGAGTCTGAAAATGAAACCCGCTCTATATTAGATGTATCCAAAGGCGCCTATGGAAGTCTAAATGAAACCATGCTCTATATAGATTAGATGTAACTCCAAAGAGCCCTATGGAAGTCTAAATGAACATCTCTATATTTAGATGTTATCCCAACCAGGGAAGATTCGACGGGCTGGGGGAAGGAGCGATGTTATAGGACTAGGGCAGCAGGCAACCCTCTGCGCATCGCCTCTGCATATGTTCTCCACAGCTTCTGTTCGCACCCCCCCCCCCCAGCTGAAAATAGGCATGGCGTCAGACATAGTTCACATTTGTAGGAATAGCCCTATTGGAGCCAGAGAGAGTAATGATGGTGGTCGTCAGAAAATTCTAAGTAGATAAGCGGATTAGTGTGTCTATACATCTGAGTTTGATCTCTGATTGGTGTGTCTTAATTCTCACGCTACCTGCGTCTGTGTGATTGGTGGTGTCCTTAAATATACTACCGTCTCTCTGATTGGTGTGTCCTTATATCACCTACCTCTCGTCTGATTGGTGTGTCCTTAATATCAGCTACCGTCTCGGTGGATTGGTGTTCCTTAATATCGCACTACCTTCTCTCTGTGATTGGGTGTGTCCTTAATATCACTCACCTCTCTCTGATTGGTGTGTCCTTAACATCACTTACCTCTCTCTGTTTGAGTGGTGTGCTCCTTAATATCTAACACTCTCTCCTGAATTGGTGTGTGGTCCTATATGCACTGACTGTTCATCGAGGCGGTTGTCCTATTACTCATGCCTCTCTGATGATCTGGTGGTCCTTAATTATCACTACCTCTCTGCTTGTCGTGTACTCCTATCAAGGGATCCGTTCTGTGCTGTACATTACGTGTCCTAAGTATCCTACGCTTCTCTGATTGGTGTGTCTTAATATCACTACATCTCGCTCTGATTGGTGGGTGTCTTAGATATACACTACCTCTCTCCTTGATGTGAGTGATGCTCCTATAATATCACTACACCCGGGCGCGCGGGAATCTCTCCTGTGATTAGTGGTGAGTGCCCTTAATATTCACATACGCCCTGTGTTGCGTGCGTCCTGAATCGATACTCGTCTGATTGGGTGGGCTCTCCGGTAGAGATCACAGTCTCGGCTGAGGGTATGCCGTCGTACTTAATCACGGCTCCTCACTTATGCGGTGGTCCCTTCTACATACTCAAGTTAGGGTCAGCTGATCTCCGCGGTTCCTACGATACCGCGTGAGCGGTCTCCGTGGGTTTCGGGTGTCCTTAAGTATCCAGGTACCGTCCTCTCGTGTGCATCTGTTGGTGATGGGTCCTTAGCAGATCACTACTTCTGGTAGGGTCACTTATCGAGCTCCGCTCTTCTGATTGTGGGTGGTGTCCTTGAATAGTGATGCCAGCTACACGTCCTCTTGTGGTTGGGTTGTCCTTAATAATCACTACCTCGGGCTCTCTCGTGTATTATGTGTCCTTAATATCGACTACTCGGTCTCGGTGAATGTGTGGTGGTGTCCTTAATTCACACCTCTCGGTCGGTATTGGTGCGTTCCTTAATATCACATTATGTTTCGGTTTCAACCCCTGTCTCGGATGCTGTGTGCACCCTTAGACAACACTTTGGTGTCGTCCTTGAGACTGTCACTTATTCACGTCGGCTCCTGTGATTGCGTGTGTCCTCTAATAGTCACACGTACTCTCGCTCTGTGAATTGGTAGTGTTCTCTTAGATATCACGTACGCTCTCGCTGATTGGATTGTGTGCCCTTAATATCAACTAACGTGTCTCTGTGGTTGGTATGTCGGCTTAATATCACTAACCGTCTCTTGATTGGTTGTGTCTTAATACGCGACCCTTCTCTGTGTGTTGTGGTATGGTTCCTTAATATAACTAAGCTCCTTCTTCGTGCATGTGGTCGTGGTCCTTTAAGTATCACTACCGGTTCTCTGTTGTGTAGTGTCCTTAATATCACTGACCTCTCTGGTTGGTGTGTCCCTTAATATCACCTGCCTCTCTGGTTGATTGGGTGTGGTCTCTTAATATCACTACCTCTCTGATTTGTCCTTAGTATCCTCTATGAGTGTGTCCTAAGTATCACTACCTCTCTGTGTGTTTTGGGTATGTCTAATGATCACTACCTCTCTGTGATTGGTGATGTTCCTTACATATCACTACCTCTCTGTGTAGTTTGGTTGGTCCTTAATATCACTACCTCTCTGTGTATTGGGTGTCCTTATATCACTACATCTCTCTGTTGGGTTGGTCCTTAATATCACTACCTCTCTCTGATTGGGTGGGTCCTTAATATGCATACCCTCTGATTGCTAGCTGATCCTTAATATCACTACCCTCTCTGGTGTGTTTGTATGTCCTTAATATCACTACCTCTCTGTGTGATTGGTATGTCCTGCATCAATATCACTACCTCCTTGAATTCGGGTGTGTCCTTAATTCAACTACCCTGTGTGTATTGGTATGGTCTCTTAATATCCATACATGACCTCGTTCTGGTGTTTGGTATGTCCTTAATATCACTACCTCTCTGTGATGGTTGTCGTGCCTTAATATCACTACCTCTCTGATGTGTGTTTGGTAGCTCGCTCCTCCTAGGAGTGAGTCAGGGACCGGCCACGTCCTCTGTGTATATGGAGCGTCCTTTTAATATCACTACCTCTCTGTGAATTGGCTGTGTGGCCCTTGAATTATCATAGCGCACACCTAGCCTGGGCTCTCTGTGTGTGACTCTCGCAGCTCATGTTCTTGAATAATCTACTAATCACCTCGCTGTGTGCTGTTGGGTATGAGTCCTTAAATATAGCTACCGTCTCTCTGATTTGGTGTGTCCCTTAATCATCACTACCCGGTCCTGTGTGTGATTGGATCTGTCCTTGATATATCATCCTGCCCTTCTGCTGTGTTGTGCTTGGTATGTCCTTATATCAACTACCTCTCTGTGCTGTATGCTACAATCTGAAACGGGTCAAGCAGCTAGCTAAGCCTCAAGAAGTAGGTTAACTCCATAATTGTACTAAAAACTTTTCCAAACTGCTGAGTTGAACGCAGTGGCTCACTTCTGTGAGTTCTGAAGTGTAAACCAGGCCACCTCTCGCCTAGGTAAAAGTGAGTCTTTTCTGGCATCCCGAGACAACCCTATAGTGACTATAGTGACCAAAAGGGCCTATGTAGGAGATGAGGTGTTATTTGCCTCATCTGGGGATTCCCATGGAGTTAGTCTGTAATCTGTGTTATTCCCTCCTGTTAGCTAGCTAGCTATGGTTTAATCTGCTAGTGACTCTAGTCCAGCCAGAACATGAAAAGCCCAGTGACTTAACTGACAGGCATGTGGACAGGGGACGGATGTGAAATTTAGACTTCCATAGGGCTCTTTGGAATGGTCAAACACCTATCCAGTTCCTTCTGGCACCATCTACTCTCTATTAAGACTGTATAAATGAGTGCTGATCTAGGATCTGTGATGACATTTTAGATGGTAATGAATAATAAAATAACATGGACCGGGGAGGACTGATCCTAGATCAGCACTCCTACTCTCTCTCAAGACGCTGTATGACAATGGTGCCAGAAGGAACTGGATAGGTATCACATCACAGAGAGGTATGATATTAAGGACACACCAATCAGAAGAGAAGGTAGTGATATTAAGGACATACCAACACACACAGAGAGGTAGTATATTAAGGACATACCAATCACACACAGAGAGGTAGTGATATTAAGGACACACCAATCACAGAGAGGTAGTGATATTAAGGACATACCAATCACAGAGAGGTAGTGATATTAAGGACATACAAACACACACAGAGAGGTAGTGATATTAAGGACACACCAATCACAGAGAGGTAGTGATATTAAGGACATACCAAACACAGAGAGGTAGTGATATTAAGGACATACCATCACACACAGAGAAGGTAGTGAATATTACAGGACACAATAGCCAA
>NW_019943854.1:60778-68017 GCF_002910315.2 Salvelinus sp. IW2-2015
AAGGACACACCAATCACAAGAGCTAGTGATATTAAGACATACCAATCACAGAGAGGTAGTGATATTAAGGACATAACCAAACACACACAGAGAGGTAGTGATATTAAGACACACCAATCACAGAGAGGTAGTGATATTAAGGACATACCAAACACCAGAGAGGTAGTGATATTAAGGACATACCAATCACACACAGAGAGGTAGTGATATTAAGGACACACCAATCAGAGAGAGGTAGTGATATTAAGGACATACCAATCACACAGAGAGGTAGTGATATTAAGAGACATACAAACACACACAGACGAGGTATTGATATTAAGGACCACCAATCCAGAAGAGGTAGTGATATTAAGGACACACAATCAGAGAGAGTAGTGATATTAAGGACACACCAATCAGAGAGAGGTAGTGATATTAAGGACACACCAATCACAGAGAGGTAGTGATATTAAGGACATACCAAACACACAGAGAGGTAGTGATATTAAGGACACACCAATCACAGAGAGTAGTGATATTAAGGACATACCAAACACACGAGAGGTAGTGATATTAAGGACACACCAATCAGAGAAGAGGTAGTGATATTAAGGACACACCAATCACACAGAGAGGTAGTGATATTAAGGACACACAATCACACGAGAGTAGTATATAAGGACACACCAATCGAGAGAGGTAGTGATATTAACGACACCAATCACAGAGAGAGTAGTGATATTAAGGACATACCAAACACACAGAGAGGTAGTATTAAGGACACACCAATCACAAGAGAGTAGTGATATTAAGGACATACCAAACACACAAGGTAGTGATATTAAGACACACCATCAGAGAGGTAGTGATTAAGGACACACCAATCACAAGAGAGGTAGTATATTAAGGACACACCAATCACAAGAGAGGTAGTGATATTAAGGACACACCAATCAGAGAGGTAGTATATTAAGGACACACATCACAGAGAGGTAGTTGATATTAAGACACACCAATCACAGAGAGAGTAGTGATATTAAGGACATACAAAACACAGAGAGGTAGTGATATTAAGACACACCAATCAGAGGTAGTGATATTAAGACACCAATCACAAGAGAGAGTATATTAAGACACACCAATCACAGAGAGAGTAGTGATATTAAGACACACCAATCAGAGAGGGTAGTGATATTAAGGACACACCAATCACCAGAGAGGTAGTTTAAGGACACACCAATCACAGAGCAGAGGTATATATTAAGGACACACCAATCACCGAGAGAGTATATTAAGCACACCCAATCAGAGAGAGGTAGTGATATTAAGACACACCAATCAGAGAGAGGTAGTGATATTAAGACACACCCATCACACAGAGAGTAGTATATTAGACACACCAATCACATCAAATCAGATTTATAACACACTAATCTTATCCTATTAGAATGTTCTGACGACACCATCATTACTTCTCTGGCTCCAACTATTCTACAAATGTGAACTATGTCTGACGCCATGCCTATTTCAGCTGGGGGGGGGGCAACAGAAGCTGTGGAGACATATGCAGAGACGATGCAGCAGAGGGTTGCCTTGCCCTAGTCCTTAACATCCTCCTTCCCTAGCCCGTCGAATCTTCCCTGGTTGGATACATCTAATATAGAGATGGTTTCATTTAGACTCCATAGGGCTCTTTGGATACATCTAATATAAGATGTTTCATTTAGACTTCCATAGGGCTCTTTGATACATCTAATATAGAGAACGGTTTCATTTAGACTTCATAGGGCTTTGGATACATCTAATATTTGAGATGGTTTCATTAGACTTCCATAGGGCTCTTTGGATACATCTAATATAGAGATGGTTTCATTTAGACTCCATAGGCTCTTGGATACATCTAATATTGAGATGGTTCATTTAGACTTCCATAGCTCTTTGGATACATCAATATAGAGATGGTTTTATTAGACCCATAGGGCCTTTGATCATCTAATATAGAGATGGTTTCATTTAGACTTCCATATGGCTCTTTTAACATCTAATATAGATATGGTTTCATTTAGACTTCCATAGGCTCTTTGGATACATCTAATATAGAGATGGTTTCATTTAGACTTCCGTAGGCCTCTTGGATACATCTAATATAGAGATGGTTTCATTTAGACTTCCGTAGGGCTCTTTGGATACATCTAATATTGAGATGGTTTCATTTAGACTTCCATAGGGCTCTTTGGATACATCTAATATAGAGATGGTTTCATTTAGACTTCCATAGGGCTCTTTGGATACATCTAATATTGAGATGGTTTCATTTAGACTTCCATAGGCTCTTTGGAAATGGCTCAAACTTGGTATGTCCTTAATATCACTACCTCTCTGTGTGTGATTGGTATGTCCTTAATATCACTACCTCTCTGTGTGTATGCTACAATCTAAACGGTAACAGCTAGCTAAGCCTAAAGAAGTAGGTTAACTCCATAATTGGTATAAAAACTTTTCCAAACTGCTTGGAGTTGAAAGCAGTGGCTCATTTTGAGTTCTGAATGTAAACCATAACCTCTCGCTAGGTAAAGTGAGTCTTTTTGCATCCAGACACCTATAGTGCACTACTAGTGACCAGGGCCTATGTAGGAGATGAGGTGTTATTTGCCTCAGTCTGGGTTCCCATGGAGCTAGTCTGTAATGCTGTGTTATTCCCTCCTGTTAGCTAGCTAGCTAATGGTTTAATCTGCTAGTGACTCTAGCCAGCCAGAACATGAAAAGCCCCAGTGACTTACTGACAGCATGTGACCAGGGGACGGTATGTGAAGAGGCAGAAGTATCTCTCACCCTGTGTGACTCTCTCAATAGTCTAMAGTGTTTATACCTCTCTTCAGCCCTGTTTCTCTGTTGCCATTAATAGAAGAGGGACAGGAAGCCCTTTTTTAAACTTGAGATTCACCCTTGGTGGGAGATCAGTCTGTGGCTGTGTCCCAATAGCCTCCTCTAAGATGGTTCCCTTTTGACGATCACCTTTCCCTTAGTCGCAGTAACTCCATGTTAATGGGCTGTTATCGTGTCAGAGAGGGCGTAATATTCAGCCCTATCAGTTGTGTTAAATGAGATGAGGAGGAGAGAGCAYGTGAAGAGTATTGGTTTCTCATATCGAAATCATTGACACGTTAGCGCAGAATGCTTCCCTATCCACGTTCAGAGCGTGATGTCAGATYTGTCCTATCAGAATGAATGCTTCAATATCACATGTGACAGCCAGCGGCATCCCCCTAACAAGCCATTACTCTCATAAATGTTCCCTCRATTCTTTGGGAGGGGGTGCACAGCTAATTTCAGGTCTGCTGAGCACAAACTTGAACGTGCGTGTTTACTGTGAACACTGAGGTTGTACCTGCGTTAATTGTTTTAACAATAGCCATGTAGACTAGTGTGGCTGGGATCGTAACGTACAGTCGTGGCCAAAAGTTTTGAGAATGACACAAATATACATTTTCAAAGTCTSCTGCCTCAGTTTGTATGATGGCAATTTGCATATACTCCAGAATGTTATGAAGAGTGATCAGATTAATTGGAAAGTCCCTCTGAAGTAATTATACTTCAGTATTCCATAGTAACATCTGACAAAAATATCTAATGACACTGAGGCAGCAGACTTCGTGAAAATTWATATTTGTGTCATTCTCAAAACCTTTGGCCATGACTGTAGACCTACCAGAGTGCTGTTTTATGGTAGGCCAATGGGAAATTACATAACATTTTAACATGTAAATCGCTGTTCTATCAGTCAGTAGCCAATGTGTGGTGTTCAATGTAGGCCTACATTCCATGAGACTTAGACTTGAGTAAGCGGTCTCAAAATACAACACTGCGACTTTAAGAGATATATAAAAAAGCTCTTTACCTGAATCAAAGAAGTCGAGAAATGTAAACGTGTTGTGCTCTTGCAGGAAGCAATAACTCACTAACTAGCAAAGGATATAAACAATGTGCACACTTGGCTACATGCATCTCTCGCTTTGATCTCAAAATAAGCGCATCTACTCACAACCGCTCATGCTGTAAACACAGTCCAGTTCAGTGAATGGCACACATCCATGTACAGTTGAAGTCGGAAGTTTACATACACCTTAGCCAAACACATTTAAACTCAGTTTTTCACAATTCCTGACATTTAATCCTAGTAAAAAATTCCCTGTCTTAGGTCAGTTAGGATCACCACTTTATTATAAGAATGTGAAATGTCAGAATAATAGTAGAGAGAATGATTTATTTCAGCTTTTATTTCTTTCATCACATTCCCAGTGGGTCAGAAGTTTACATGCACTCAATTAGTATTTGGTAGCATTGCTTTTAAGTTGTTTAACTTCTTGGCGCACAGATCCCGATTACGGGATCATTTTCCTAAACAACCGCTGAATTGCAGCGCGCCAGATTCAAAAATAATACAAAAAATATTTATAATCATGGAATCACAAGTGAAATATACCAAAACACAGTTTAGCTTGTTGTTAATCCACATATGGTGTCAGATTTTGAAAATATGCTTTACAGCGAAAGCAATCCAAGCGTTTGTGAGTGTATCAATCAATGCTAGAACAGCTAGCCTTAAATTAGCTTGGTCACGAAAGTCAGAAAAGCAATAAAATTAATCGCTTACCTTTGATAATCTTCGGATGTTTGTACTCACGAGACTCCCAGTTAGTTACACAATAAATGTTATTTTTGTTCGATAAAGATTAGTTTTATAACGCGCAACCAAAATGACGCTTTTTTGTTATGTTCAGAAAACCACAGGCTCGTTCCGGTCCTGAAAGCCAGAAGAAAATTACAAAAAGTTGTCCGGACCGGCCTTGATTTCCACGTCCACAGACATTGGTTTTTAGTCGGGTCCAAATCTGAACCAATCATGGACGTCTGTTTGGTTCAGATTTTGTCCGGTCTGGACGAGCCTTGATTGTGCCCAAACATTGACGTCTATAAATGTACTTATTTTAAACTTTCATCATTCAGAACCAAAAAATGGGCTCGACTTTAACGTCCGGAAGATATTGATTTATTTTCATCATCCTGGAAAATGTATTTTCACTTTTTATTCAGAACCAAAATTGAACCTAACTTCAAAGTCTGGAAAATGTGTTATTGCCTTTTCAACATCATTTTAGCATTTTTCTGGTCTCATCTAGTGCGGCAGAACGGCAAGGACCGGCTCTGACTAATGGGGAAGTTCAATCTCGTGCTTCTCTGCGAGGGCTGATGTTTCTAATGAGCTTTTAGACAGGAACACGTGCCAGGCTGGGACACTCCCACTACTGCGGAGCCTCCAGTGACGTCAACACGGTGAACTTTGACCCCTTCAGAAGTGTTGGTCAGGTTCTCTTTAGTGACCGCTTGAAATGGTGACAGTGGACAGGTGATTCAGTCATGTAGTCAGGTGTAGACCTGTGTCAATGTGAAGATTTTGGCTGTAATTGTTCTGAGAAGTGTTGATTGTCATTATTCCTACTGAGGGAAACATTTTTTTGAGGGGTTCAGGGTCTCTTCGGGGGAAAACGTCAAACTTCACTCACACACTCTTAGAACCCAGACCAACAGTTCCTCTGTCCCCCCCAGGTGTCCCCCTGTCTGTCCCCCCCAGGTGTCCCCCTGTCTGTCCCCCCCAGGTGTCCCCCTGTCTGCAGGTCCTGTCTAGACTGTTCAGCAGTGATTCAGATCTGTTAGCAGATGCCTGCTGGGCTCTGTCCTACCTCTCTGATAGATTACACTAACTGTCCCCCTGTCTGTCCTCTGTCCCCCAGGTGTCCCCCTGTCTGCAGGTCCTGTCTAGACTGTTGTTCAGCAGTGATTCAGATCTGTTAGCAGACGCCTGCTGGGCTCTGTCCTACCTCTCTGATGGACCCAACGAGAAGATCCAGGCTGTCATCGACTCCGGCGTCTGCAGGCGCCTCGTAGAGCTGCTCATGTAAGTGTGTGTGTTTCTGCAGGCGCCTCGTAGAGGTGTGTGTGTGTGTGCAGACTTCAGGGTCCTCAGCGTAGTAACTTTTGAATGTTCCCTCTGTCAGGCACACAGACTACAARGTGGCGTCTCCTGCTCTGAGAGCAGTGGGGAACATCGTTACTGGTGACGACATCCAGACACAGGTGGTGTTGAACTGTTCAGCCCTGCCCTGTCTGCTCCACCTGCTGAGTAGTCCTAAAGAGTCCATCCGGAAAGAAGCCTGCTGGACCATCTCTAACATCACAGCTGGCAACAGGGCTCAGATACAGGTGAGGTCCAKACTTTACACACACAGACAGACACTACAGATAAACATCACAGCTGGYAACAGGGCTCAGATACAGGTGAGGTCCAGACTTTACACACACAGACAGACATACCCAACAGATAAACAGACGTGTTCATGATCGTTGTATTATCTCAGGGCTCAGATACCGTTCTCTACAGTTACAGATGCATAACACAGACTGGTACAGTACAGACACTATACAGATCCAAGGAGGTCTTCAAGATCTGGGTCTTATCTCAGTCTTCCGTCTGCATAAAGGGCTTGTGTTGTCTCTCTCCAGTAATAGGTTGCGGGCATCTGTCTCCGCTCAACCGTTTCACTTCCTGTCGTTTCTCCTCTCCTAGACGGTGATCGACGCCAACATCTTCCCTGTGCTGATCGACATCCTGCAGAAGGCGGAGTTTCGAACCAGGAAGGAAGCAGCCTGGGCCATCACTAACGCCACCTCTGGAGGAACACCAGAACAGATCAGGTATAGAGCCACGCCCACCTCACCAGGACAGATCAGGTATAGAGCCACGCCCACCTCACCAGGACTGATCAGGTATAAGGCCACGCCCACCTCACCAGAACTGATCAGGTATAGAGCCACGCCCACCTCACCAGAGAGAGAGATTCTGGTATAACACCACAAGCCGAGAGCCAGCCTCACCAGGCTGATCAGGTATAGAGCCACGCCACCTCACCAGGACTGATCAGGTATAGAGCCACGCCCACCTCACAGGGACTGATCAGGTATAGAGCACGCCCACCTCACCAAGGACTGATCAGGTATAGAGCCACGCACCTCACAGGACTGATCGGTTATAGAGCACGCCACACTCACCAGTGATATGAGATCAGGTATAGAGCCACGCCCACCTCACCAGGACTGATCAGGTATAGAGCCACGCCACCTCACCAGGACTGATCAGGTATGAGAGCCACGCCACCTCACCAGGACTATCAGGTATAGAGCGCACACCAGCTCACAAGG
>NW_019943854.1:68042-75001 GCF_002910315.2 Salvelinus sp. IW2-2015
GACTTGATCAGGGTTATAGAGCCACGCCCACCTCACCAGGAACGATCAGGTATAGAGCACCGCCACCTCACCAGGATGATCAGGTATGAGCCACGCCCACCTCACCAGGACAGATCAGGTATAGAGCCACGCCCACCTCACCAGGCTGATCAGGTATAGAGCCACGCCCACCTCACCAGGACTGATCAGGTATAGAGCCACGCCCACCTCACCAGGACTGATAGTATAGAGCCACGCCCACCTCACCCAGGACTGATCAGGTATAGAGCCACGCCCACCTCACAGGATGATCAGGTATAGAGCCACGCCACTCACAGGACATGATCAGGTATAGAGCCACGCCACTCACCAGGACTGATCAGGTATAGAGCCACGGCCCACCTCACCAGGACTGATCAGGTATAGAGCACGCCACCTCACCAGGACTGATCAGGTAAAGAGCCAGCCACCTCACCAGGACTGATCAGGTATAGAGCCACGCCCACTCACCAGGACTGATCAGGTATAGAGCCACGCCCACCTCACCAAGCCTGATCAGGTCATAGAGCCACGCCACCTCACCAGGACTGATCAGGTATAGGCCACGCCCACTCTACCAGAACTGATCAGGTATAGAGCCACGCCCACTCACCAGGACTGATCAGGTATAGAGCCACGCCACCTCACCAGAACTGATCAGGTATAGAGCCACGCCCACCTCACCAGAACTGATCAGGTATAAGAGCCACGCCCACCTACCAGGACGATCAGGTAATAGAGCCACGCCCACCTCACCAGAACTGATCAGGTATAGAGCCACGCCCACTCCACCAGAACATCAGGTATAGAGCCACGCCACCTCACCAGGACTGATCAGGTATAGAGCCACGCCCACCTCACCAGAATGATCAGGTATAGAGCCACGCCCAACCTCACCAAACTGATCAGGTATAAAGCCCGCCACCTCACCAGAACTGATCAGGTATAAAGCCACGCCCACTCACCAGACGATCAGTATAGAGCACGCCCACCTCACCAGAACTGATCAGGTATAGAGCCACGCCCAACTCACCAGGACTGATCAGGTATAGAGCCACGCCCACCGTCACCAGGACTGATCAGGTATAGGAGCCACCGCCACCTCACCAGAACTGATCAGTGTATAGAGCCACGCCCACCCTCACCAGGACAGATCAGGTATAGAGCACGCCCACCTCACCAGAACTGATCAGGTATAGGCCACGCCCACTCACCAGACTGGTCAGGAAAGCCACGCCCACCCACCAGACTGATCAGGTATAAAGCCACCCATCCTCACCGAGAACTGATCAGGTATAGAGCCACGCCCACTCACCAGAACTGATCAGGTATAGAGCCACGCCCCACTCACGCAGGACTGATCAGGTATAGAGCCACGCCCACCTCACCAGGAACCAGATCAGGTATAGAGCCACGCCCACTCACCAGGATGATCAGGTATAGAGCCACGCCCACCTCACACAGGACTGGATTCAGGTTGAGCCAGCCACGCTCACGCAGGACTGATCAGGTATAGGCACGCCACCTCACCAGACGTCAGTATAGGCCACGCCACCCACCGAACTGATCAGGTATAGAGCCACGCCCACCTCACGAGGACTGATCAGGTATAGAGCCACGCCACCTCAGCAGGATAGGATTAGGGAGGGGGGGAGCCTGCAGCGGATAGGATTAGGGAGGTGGGGGAGACCTCAGCAGGACCAGGATTGGGAGGTGGGGGAGACCTCAGCAGGACAGGATTAGAGGAGGTGGGGAGACCTCAGCAGGACAGGATTAGAGAGGTGGGGGACTCAGCAGGAAGGATTAGAGAGGTGGGGGGGACTTCACCGAGTAGGGTGGGACAGTAGGGACGTGTAAATAAATCAAGTCCATGTCAGTAGAGGGAAGTGGGAGGGTCTAGGGCAGACAGGTGTCAAACTCATTCCACAGAGGGCCGAGAGTCTGCAGGTTTTTGCTTCTCCCTTGTAACTTATTGTTGAATTAAGATCACTAATTAGTAGGAACTCCCCACCGCTGGTTGTTTAGGGCTTCATTGAATGGAAAAAACAAAAACCTGCAGACAGTAGGCCCTCCAAATGAATGAGTTTGACACCCCTGGCTCAAGGGGATTGGTGTAGTGTTTTCAGTTTCCTCTGGAGTCTGAGATTCCAGTCTTAGGCGTGTTCCATGGTTTTGCGTCGGTAATACCAAAAGTTGTCCCGTTATATATCAAACAGGAGCTATACTCTGGTGTGTGTGGAGGCTTAGTGGAAAGCTTTTTGTCTATATTGAATGACGTTGCAGTTCTTTCCCTCCGTCAGTGGAATGACACTAACCACGTTCTGTCTCGGGCCGCTGCATTTGTCAGGCGTCTGGATTGTACCAAACACATTCCATATTCATTATCTAGGGTCGCATGTTGCTGTCACTCACACAAGTTCTGCTCTCTCTCTCACTGATCAGGTATAGAGCCACGCCCACCTCACCAGAACAGATCAGGTATAGAGCCACGCCCACCTCACCAGAACTGATCAGGTATAAAGCCACGCCCACCTCACCAGGACTGATCAGGTATAGAGCCACGCCCACCTCACCAGGACAGATCAGGTATAGAGCCACGCCCACCTCACCAGGACAGGATTAGGGAGGTGGGGGAGACCTCAGCAGGACAGGATTAGAGAGGTGGGGGGGACAGTAGCGGGACGTGTAAATAAATCAAGTCCATGTCAGTAGAGGGAAGTGGGAGGGTCTAGGGCACAGGTGTCAAACTCATTCCACAGAGGGCCGAGAGTCTGCAGGTTTTTGCTTCTCCCTTGTACTTAATTGATGAATTAAGATCACTAATTAGTAAGGAACTCCCCACCGCTGGTTGTTTAGGGCTTCATTGAATGGAAAAAACAAAAACMTGCAGACAGTAGGCCCTCCAATGAATGAGTTTGACACCCCTGGTCTAGGGGATTGGTGTTAGTGTTTCATCGTTTCCTCGTGGAGTCTGAGATTCCAGTCTTAGCCGTGTTTCCATGGTTTGCAGTCGGTAATACCAAAGTTGTCCCGTTATATCAAACAGGAGCTATACTCTGGTGTGTGTGTGAGGCTTAGTGGAAAGCTTTTTGTCTATATTGAATGACGTTGCAGTTCTTTTTCCCTCCGTCAGTGGAATGTCACGAATGACACTAACACACGTTCTGTCTCGGGCCGCTGCATTTGTCAGGCGTCTGGATTGTACCAAACACATTCCATATTCATTATCTAGGGTCCATGTTGCTGTCACTCACACAAGTCCTGCTCTCTCTCTCTCTCTCTCTCTCGCACTCTCTCCAAGGGGCTTTTATTGGCATGGGAAACATGTGTTTACATTGCCAAAGCAAGTGAAATAAACATTAAAAAATGAACAGTAGGCCTCTCCGAGGGGTGCAGCGTCACTACAGCCTGCGGTTCGATCCCAGGCTGTCGTCATTACCAGCCGTGAACGGAAGTCCCATAGGGACAAATTGGCCCAGCGTCGTTAGGGAAGGGTTTGGCCGCGGGGGCTTTACTTGGCTCATCGCGCTCTAGCGACTCCTTGTGGTGGGCCGGGCGCCTGCAGGCTGACTTCGGTTGTCAGTTGAGCTGTGTTTTTTTTTTCTCCTTTATTTAACCAGGTAGGCCAGTTGAGAACAAGTTCTCATTTACAACTGCGACCTGGCCAAGATAAAGTAAAACAGTGCGAAAAAAACAACACCGAGTTACACATGGAGTAAAACAAACATACAGTCAATAACACAATAGAAAAATCTATGAGCAGTGTGTGCAAATGTAGAAGTTTAGGGAGGTAAGGCAATAAATAGGCCATAGAGGTGAAATAATTACAATTTAGCGTTAACACTGGCGTGTAAGATGTGCAGATGATGATATGCAAGTAGAGATACTGGGGTGTAAAAGAGCAGCAAAAAATAATAGCTATATGGAGATGAGGTAATTGGGTGTGCTTAAAGTTAGAGAGGGAGATGTGAGTCTCCAGCTTCAGTGATTTTGGCAATTTGTTCCAGTCATTGGCAGCAGAGAACTGGAGGGAAAGGTGGCCCAAGGAGGTGTTGGCTTTGGGGATGACCAGTGAAATGTACCTGCTGGAGTTTCATCCGACACATTGGTGTAGCTGGCTTCCGGGTCAAGCGGGCGGGTGTTAAAAAGCACGGTTTGGCTCTCCAGAGCCTGTAGGGGAGTTGCAGCAATGAGACGAGACCGTAATCATGAAATTGGGGAGAAAAAGGGGCTACATTTATTTTATAAATATGAAACAGTAAACATTACACTCAAATTCCAAATACATTTTATTTCAATTGACGGATTAGAAGGCCCTTGCTTTATGGCGCTGATGTTTAGTCCGAGGTATGTATAGTTGTTTGTGTGCTCTAGGACAACGGTGTCTAGATGGAATTTGTATATTTGTTGTCCCGGCAACTGGACCCTTTTTTTGGAACACCGTTATTTTTGTCTTTCTGAGATTTCAGGGCCCAAGTCTGACAATCTCTTTCTGTCTCTCTCCCTTTTTCTCCATCTTTCATTCTCTGAAATCTCTCTAGGTACCTGGTGAACCTGGGCTGTATCAAGCCTCTGTGTGACCTGTTGACAGTGATGGACAGTAAGATAGTCCAGGTGGCTCTGAACGGTCTGGAGAACATTCTGCGACTGGGAGACCAAGAGGCCAAGCAGGATGCAGGACCCAGYGGMACYGGCATCAACCCCTACTGCTCTCTCATAGAGGAGGCCTATGGTATGTACATACAAACATCAACCCCTACTGCTCTCTCATAGAGGAGGCCTATGGTAATGTACATACAAACATCACCCCTGGGGAGGCCTATAGTATGTACAGTGCATTTGGGAAAGTATTCAGACCCCTTTTCCCCACATTTTGTTAGAGTTACAGGCAGTCTGTGGAAAAAAAAAAAAAAACATTCAATCTACACAACATACCCAATAATGACAACAGGTTTTAAAAAACCGGAAATATCACAGTTACATAAGTGCAGACCCTTTATCAAAGTACTTTGTTGAAGCACCTTTTGGCAAGCGATTACAGCCTGAGTCTTCTGGTATGAAACCACAAGCTTGGCACACCTGTATTTGGGTAGTTTCTCCCATTTCTTCTCTGCAATCCTCTCAGCTCTGTCAGATGGGGAGTGTCGCTGCACAGCTAATTTTCAGGTTCTCTCGAGATGTACCGATCGGGTTCAAGTTCCGGGCTTCATGGCTAGGAGCATTCAGAGAGCTTGTCCGCAGAACCACTCCTGCGTTGTCTTGGCTGTGTGCTTATGGTCTTGTCCTGTTGGAAGGGTGAACCTTCGCCCCAGCTGAGGCTTTAGCCCTTGGAGCAGGTTTTCATCAAGGATCTCTCTCGTACTTTGTCCGTTCATTTTCCCTCGATCCTGGACTAGTTCCCAGTCCCTGCCGCTGGAAAACATCCCACAGCATGATGCTGCACCACATGCTTCACAGTGGGATGGTGCCAGGTTCCTCCAGATGTGACGCTTGCGTTCAGGCCCAAAGAGTTCAATCTTGGTTTCATCAGACCAGAGAATCTTGTTTCTCATGGTCTGAGAGTCCTTTAGGTGCCTTTTGGAAAATCAAAGCCGGCTGTCATGTGCCTTTTACTGAGGAGTGGCTTCCGTCTGGCCACTCTACATAAAGGCCTGATTGGTGAGGCTGCAGAGATGGCTGTCCATCTGGAAGGTTTTTCCATCTCCAGAGGAACTCTGGAACGCTGTCAAGAGTGACCATAGGGTTCTTGGTCACCTCCCTGACCAAGGCCTTCTCCCCGATTGCTCAGTTTAAGAATGATGGGGCCAATGTGTTCTTGGGGACCTTCAATGCTGCAGAAATGTTTTGTATCCCTTCCCAGATCTGTGCTTCTACACAATCCTGCTCGTAGCTCTACGGACAAGTCCTTCGACTCATGGCTTGGTTTTTGCTCTGCATGCACTGTAACTGTGGGACCTTATATAGACAGGTGTGTGCCTTTCCAAATCATGTCCAATCAATTGAATTTACCACAGGTGGAGTCCAATCAAGTTGTCGAAACATCTCCAAGGCTGGGTTCTAACTGCATCTTGCCTACGCCGTTCTTTGTACCACCACTGCATTCATATATATCTTTATTACATATTCTTTATTCCCTTTACACTTGTGTGTTGTATTAATGGTAAAGTAGTTGTGAAATTGTTAGTTGTTAGATTACTTGCTTGGTTATGTACTTGCATTGTCGGAAACTAGGAAGCACAAGCATTTGCTAGCACTCGCGATAACATCTGCTAACCATGTGTATAGTGACAAATACAATTTTGATTTGATCAATGGAAACGGAATTGACCTGAGCTCAAATTTGCGAGGCTCATAGCAACAGGCTCTGAATACTTCTTGTCAAATACGCTGTATAATACAACAGACCACTACTGGTTCTGAGGTAGCATGTGTCTATACTGATGATTGTGTTTGATACAATGTCACAACCCACACAGCACACACACACACACAATGACACACACACACACACACACACACACACACACACACACACACACACACACACACAAACGCACTTCCGCATACATACAATTGCACAATCTACCGTGGTGTATGAATAAATAAACTCTCCTCCTGTCTCCAGGTCTGGATAAGATCGAGTTTCTTCAGAGTCATGAGAACCAAGAGATCTACCAGAAGGCCTTTGATCTGATAGAGCACTACTTTGGAGTGGAGGAGGAGGACCAGAGYCTGGCTCCTCAGGTGGACCAGGCCAACCAGCAGTTCCTCTTCCCCCAGCAGGAGGCACCCATGGAGGGCTTCCAGCTATAACATCCTCCCTTCCCTTTGGTTCATCCAAAACATCACTCATATACCCATGGATCCCATTGGAAGGCTTTCAGTTAACTTCTTCCCCCATATCCCCTACCAATGGGAGAGTTCTGAGGTAAATTAGGGTC
>NW_019943854.1:75026-92546 GCF_002910315.2 Salvelinus sp. IW2-2015
AGCAGAGCTCGCCACGGGGTGGGATATAGGATGGGTGCTGGTTGGAGGACACAGGACCCTGTGCGAGCTCGCCACGGGCTGGCAGGATCTTATAGGATGGCTTGGAGCTTTGGAGGACACAGGGACCTGTTGCGAGCGTCGCGGCTGGGGCTATAGATGGTGGAGTGGTTGGAGGGACCAGGGACCTGTGCAGAAGCTCGCCACGGGCTGGGCAGTAATAGGATGGGTTGGTGTTGGAGCGGACACAGGACCCGTGCAGAGCCGCACGGGCGGAGGGCATAATAGGATGGTACGGATGGTTGGAGGGACACAGGATCTGTGCAAAGCTAAGCCACGGGTGGCCATATAGGAGGGTCGGTGGTATGGAGACACAGGGCTCCTGTGCCAGGCTCGCCACGGCGGGGCATATGAGAGATGGGTGTTGGTGGGAGGGACAACAGGGACCCTGTCGCAGAGCTAGCCGGGCGGGGAATATAGGCCTGGTTGTGTGGTTGGAGGGAAAGGGACCCGTGCAGAGCTCCGACGGGCTGTGGCTATAGACATGAGTTGGTTCGGTTGGAGACACAGGGACCCTCATTTCCTAGACATCTCCCTTTGGTAGGCGGAAGGATAGGGGGCAGAAGTTAACTGAAAGCCTTTCCAATGGGATCCGATGTGGTATATGAAGTGATGTGCTTTAGATGAACAAGGAAGGAGGATTTTATAGCTGGAAGCTCCTCTATGGGTGCCTCCTGCTGGGGGAAAGAAGGACTGCGTTGGCCTGTCCACCTGAGGAGCAGCAGACTCTGTCCTCCTCCTCCACTCAAAGTAGTGCTCTATCAGATCAAAGCCCTCTGGAGATCTCTTGGTTCTCATGACTCTGAAGAAACTCGATCTATCCAGACCTGGGACGAGGAGAGTTTATTATTATGACACCACGGTAGATTGTGCATTGGTATGTAAATGCGGAAGTGCGTGTTGTGGTGTGTGTGTGTGTGTGTGTGTGTGTGTGTTGTGTGTGTGTGATGTGGGTTGTTGGTTGGTGTCATGTAATCAAACACAATCATTACAGTATAGAACATGATACCTCAGAACAGTAGTGGTTTTTGTATTAATACAGCGTATTGACATGAAGTATTCAGACCCTTTGCCTATGAGCCTCCGAAATTGAGCTCAGGTGCATCCGTTTCATTGATCAACAATTGTGTCCTACATGGTAGCAGATGTTGCGATTGAAAGCTTGTGACTCCTGTGGTTCGACATTGAGTATACAGCAAGTAATCTAAAACTAAGCACATCACATGATACTTATTAGATCCCACAGCAGTGTACAAGGATAAGATTGCAGTATAGAATGAGGGGCAGACGGCGAGAGAGCATAGCCAGCTGAGATGTTTCGACACATTGGAGTCACTTTGGATCTTTTGATGAGCACCGTCTATAAGAAGTACAGTGATCGAGAAAAAGCCGTCAGGGATTTCCGAAGTACGACGGAATTGTGTGAGGCACAGATCTGGGGAAGGGGATACCAAAACATTTCTGCAGCCATGAAAGCCCGCAAGAACCACTTGGCCTCCATCTCTTAACTGAAAGCAATGGGGAGAAGGCCTTGGTCAGGGGAGGTGACCAAGACCTATGTCACTCTGCAGCGTTCCAGAGTTCTCTGAGGATGGAAAACCTGTCCCAGAGGACAGCCATTCTGCAGCAACCACCATCAGGCTTTGTGGTAGAGTGCCAGACGGAAGACCACTCCTCAGTAAAAAGGCACATGACAGCCGGCTTTGGGAGTTTGCCAAAAGGCACCTAAAGGACTCCTCGACTCATGAGAAACAAGATTCTCTGGTCCTGATGAAACCAAGATTGGAACTCATCTTTGGCCTGATGCCAAGCGTCAGCATCTGGAGGAAACCTGGCACCACCCTACTAGTGAAGCATGTGGTGGCGCAAGCATCACTGCTGGGGATGTTTTCAGCGGCAGGGACTGGGGAATAAGTCAGACTTCGAGGAAAGATGAACGAACAAAAGTACAGGAGTCCTTGATCTGAAAACCTGCTCGAGGTTACAGCCTCAAGCTGAGGGCGGTCACCTTCCACAGGGACAACGGGAGACCTAAGCCACAGCCAGGACAACGCAGGAGTGCTACGGACAGTCTTCTGAATTCTTGCCAGATCCCGGACTTGAATCCCGAGTCTGGATGCACTCGAGAGACCTGAATAGACTGATGCAGACGACACTCCCCAGGCTGACGAGTTTAGAGGTCTGCAGAGACGAATGGGAAACTACCAAATACAGGTGTGCTCATAGCTTTGTGTGTCCATACAAGACAGATCAGGCTGTATCGCTTCCAAAGGTGCTTAACAATACTTGGATAAAGTGGTATCTGATACTTATGTAAACATGTATATTTCCCGTTTTAAACCTGTTGTCTTATGGCGGGTATTGTGTGTAGATGATTTTTTTTTTGTTTTCTTTTTATCCGCAGACTAGCCTGTAACTTACAAAATAGTGGGGAAAGGGTGCGAATACTTTTTCCAAATGCACTGTACATACCGATAGGCCTCCCCAGGGTATTGATGTTGTATATACATTAACCATCGGCCTCTCTCATGAGAGAGCAGTAAGGGGTTGATGTCTTTTCATGTACATACCACTAGCCTCCTCTATGAGAGAGCAGTAGGGCGTTATGTTCGTGTATGTACATACCATAGGCCGCCCCGGTTTGATGTTTGTATGTAACACACAACTTTTACGGCCTTCTCTCATTGCCAGACCAGAGGGTTGGCTGTTGTATGTACCATACCACTCAGGCCGCTGCCTCTATGGAAGGCAGCAGTAGGCGGTTGAGTTTTGCTATCCTGTTACACTTACTCATAGGCCCTTCATATGAGAGCGTAGGGGTTGATGTTTGTATGACATTTACCATAGGCCTTCCTCTGAGAGGGCACCTAAGGGGTCTTTATGCCCCGTTCCTGGCTCCTCATCCGTGCGTTGGCCTCTTGGTGCTCCAGTCGCAGAACTGTTCCAGCCTGTCCTCCAGAGCCACCCTGCGACTAATGTCTTACTGTTTCCATCACTGTCAACGAGGTCACACAGAGGCTTGATACGAGCCCAGGTTCACCAGGTACTAGAAGATATTCAGAGAATGAAAGATGGAGAAAAGGCAGAGAGACAGAAAGAAGAGATTTCAGCACTTGGCCCTAATCTCAGGAAGACCAAAAAGTAACGGTGTTTCCAAAAAAGTCCAGTTGCCGGGACACAATTATAGCAAATTCATCTACACACCGGTCTGGATGCCTTAAGGCCACCCAACCAACTCTATACATTACCTCGGACTAACATCGCGCCATAAAGCAAGGGCCTCTAATCCGTCAAGAAATAAATTATTTTGGAATCCTTGAGTGTAATGTTTACTGTTTTCATATTTTAAATAATGTAGCCCTTTATTCTCCCCATTCAATGGATTTTTTACGTCTGTTCTCGTCTCATTTGCTAGAAACTCCCTAAGGCCTCTGGAGAGCCAGAACCGTGCTTTTAACACCGGTGTGTGTGCCGTTACCCGGAGAAGCCAGTACCCAATGTGTCGGATGACTCCAGCAGGTACATTTCATGGTCATCCCAAAGCCAACCCTCCTTGGCACCTTTCCCTCCATTTCTGCTGCCCATGCTGGAACAAAATGCCAAAATCACTGAAGCTGGGACTCACATCTCCCTCTTGCTACTTTAAGCAAACCCAATTACTCATTCTCCATATACTATTATTTTTTTCTCGCTCTTTTACCCCCATATCGCATACCTTGCATATCATCATCACATCTTAACGCCAGGTTACGGCTGAATTGTAATTATTTCACCTCTATGCCTATTTAATTGCCTTACTCCCTAACTTCTACATTTGCAACACTGCTCATAGATTTTCTATTGTGTTATTGATGTATTGTTTTGTTTACTCATGTGTAACTCTTTTGTTTTTTCGCACTGTTTTACTTTTCTTGCCAGGTCGCGAGTTGTAAATGGAGAACTTAGTTCTCCATGGCTCTACTGGTTAATAAAGCGAGAAAAAAAAACACAGCTCAACTGACACGAAGTCAGCCTGCAGAGCGCCCGGCCACACCACACAGAGAGTCGGCTAGAGGCCGATGAGCAAGGTAACGCCCCCGGTCAAACCTTTCCCTAACACGCGGCACTCTCTCCTAATGGACTTCAGCTGCACGGCTGGTAATGACTAGGCTGGGATCGAACCGCAGGCTGTAGTGCGCTCACCCTAGGGGAGGCCTACTCGTTCATTTTATTTTGTATTTGATTTCATTGCTTGGGCAATGTAAACATCGTCGCATCGCCAATAAAAGCCCTTTGAAGAGAGCCGGCCAGATGAGAGAGAGAGAGCAGGCCTTTGTCGTGCAGTGCAGTATGGACCCTAGATAATGAACTATCAGAACATCGTGCTTGGTACAATCCAGACGCACAAAAAGGCCAGCGGCCCCGAGACAGAAGTCGTGTTAGTGTCATTCGTGGACATTCACTCGACGGAGAAAGAACTCAGTTCATTTCATATAAGACAAAAGCTTTCCACTGTCACACACACGGCCGAGTATAGCTCTGTTTGTTTAATGGACAACTTTGGTATTACCATGCAAACCATGGAGACACGGCTAGACTTGGAATCATCAGACTCCAGGAGGAAACGGTGAACACTGACACATCCCTGACCAGGGTCGTTCAAACTCATGCATTGAGGGCCCCCTACGTCTTCAGGCGTGTGTGTGTGTGTGTCTCTATTGTCTCTAAAACAACCGCGTGGGGAGTTTCCTTACTATTAGTATCTTAATTTCTCAATAGTACAGGGAGAAAGCAAAACGCTGACTCGTTCGGCCCTTGTGGAAGAGCTTTGACACCTGTCCCTAGAACCCTCCCATTTACCCCTCTACTGGGTGGACTTGAATATTTACATTATATACAGCCGATTCCCACTCTCTACTGTTTCACCCCCCACCTCTCGTAATCCTGTCCTCGTGAGGTCTCCCCCACCTCTCATCCTGTCCTGTGAGGTGGGGCGTGGCTCTATACCTGATCTTTGGTGAGAGTGGCGTAGGCTCTATACCGTGATCATCCTGTGAGGTGCAGGTTGGCTTGCGTACCAAACAACTGATTCACCGTCCTGGTGAGGTGGTCGCGTGGTTATACCGTGATCATGTTGCTTGTGACGTGGGGCGTGCGCTCTGATACCTGATCTCCGTGTGTAGCGTGGGCGTGGCTCTAATACCTATCAGGTCTGGTGAGGTTGACGGCGTGGCTCTATACTGATCAGTCTGGTGAGTGTGGGCGTGGCCTCTATACTGACTCAGTCCTGCGTGAGTGTGGGCGTGGCTCTATACTGCATCAGTTCTGGTGAGTGGGCAGTGCGCGTGCTCATTACTGATCAGGTCCTGCGTGAGGTGGGCGTGGCTCATATACCTGATCAGTCTTGGTGCACGTGCGGCGTGGCTCTATACGCTGATCAGTCCTGGTGAGGGGGGTGGCTCTATTCCTGCATCAGTCCTGGTGAGGTGGGCGTGCTCTCTACCTAGATCAGTCCTGGTGAGGTGCCGCCGGCCGTGGCTCTATACCCTGATCAGTGCCTGGTGAGTGGGCGTGCGCTCATATACCTTATCAGTCCGTGGTGACGTGGGCGTGGCTCACTATACCTGATCTAGTCCTGGTGAGCGTGGGGTGGCTCTATACCTGAATCACTTCTGCTGAGGTGGGAGTGGCTCGTATATCCTGATCAGGTCCTGGTGAGGTGGGCGTGGGCTCTATACCTTGCAAGGTGGGGTGGTCTATAACCTTCGTCCTGGTTGAGGGGCTGGCTCTTCCCTGATCAGTCTCTGGTGAGCGGGCGTGGCTCTATACTGATCTGTCTCTGGTGAGTGGGGTGGCTCTATTACCTGATCAGTCCTGGTGAGGTGGGCGTGGCCTCATATCGCTGCATCAGTCCTGGTGAATGGTGGGCGTGCGGCTCTATACCTGATCAGTCCTTGGGGTGGGCGTGGCTCTATACCTGATCTGTTCTGGTAGCGTGGGCGTGGCTCTATACCTGATCAGTTCTGGTGACGTCTTGAGGTGGGCGTGGCTCTATACCTGATTCAGTCCTGGTGAGGTGCGTGGCATCTATACCTATCAGTCTGGTGACGGTGGCGTGGCTTCTATACCTTCTTTCTGGGTGAGTGGCGGGGCCTTTATACCTGGAATCTGTTCTGGTGTTCCTCCAGAGGTGGCAGTTAGTTGCAATGGCCCAACCCCAACTTCTACTGATGCAGGGTTTCCAGGGTCTCCTGTGCCCCATCTTTTCTCCACTGTGACCTTCCAGGCTCAACCATGGAACGTTGTCCTCTCCCTCCTATCCCATGGAAGGCTTTATCCAACCTATATTCCCCAATCCCCGTGAGCGTGGCTCCTACCTACCCAAACAGATCAGACACTTCTAACAGAACACCACGTCTCGGCTGAGTAGCCAATCGGAGAGCTGAACTCACACCACATGACCTGATGATWAAACACAGCTCTTCCAGATCAGTGATCACACACCAGGGCAGGTTTGAAATGCACAGATACATTGAGAAATACCGCCAGTACTGTTCATAGTCTTGATTTCTTCTGACAGTAGCAGTGGCTTGTTGTGGTTTTTACTGCTCCCTGTCGGCCCATAGGGATGACCTTTAGGATGTGAGGGGTCAAATCTGACCTAGTGTGATGAGTGTTATTTCACTTATTTATCCTTTCCCCTCATTTAGCTTTTGTCAGCCCTGTTTTTTATTTTTTTCTCCCCCCCCCTGGCCTGTCAGTGTACCACCTGAAGGCTAGTGTCCCCAGACTGAAGGCTTCTTTATTGTTAGCAATAGAACTGAGGCCAAACCCTCATTCACATTGGTTTCTGTCTTATCAGACATACAGGGTTCCACTAAAACAATTCTGGGGATTCTTAGTAATTCTAGAACTATGGTTTGGAGTGTTGACCCAATGTTCTCCTTCTAGAACTGACAGTCCTTTCTCTACAATTTTATTTCCTACAACTTTTAGCAACTTTTTTTTTGGTTTGCGTCAGATTTCTTGGACCTGGGGAGGGATGACGAGGGTGGAGCAACATGTTGGGTTCTAAATCGTAAAATCAGGAACAATTCGGGGCTAACGGATGGCGTCAAGAGTGGGATGGGGAAGGGGATTTAAGGTGAGGGAGGGGGGGTCCATATTGAACCGTATAACAGTTAAAATACCTAGGTTACTAGCTTGATCTGAAGTTGATATAGCTAGAGATATAATGTTCGTTGTGTGCTGTGTTCTTAATAACGATAGATTTGAATTATGACGTGATTCTAACTATTAAAACGGCATACCGCTGGGGGGGGGGCTACACTAACTTGAGAAAAAAACACTCAGCTTCACGTAAATCAGGCATCAATGTCAGGTTCACTGTAATATCCTATTTACTCACCTGCATGTATGGTAATGGTACGCTAAGCCATATGGGCCCTGGTCTAAACTAGTGCACTATATAGGGAATTAGGGCCCTGGTCTAAAGTAGTGTACTATATAGGGCTCTGGTCTATAGTAGTGCACTATATAGGGAATAGGGCTCTGGTCTAAAGTAGTGCACTATATAGGGAATAGGGCTCTGGTCTAAAGTAGTGTACTATATAGGGAATAGGGCCCTGGTCTATAGTAGTGTACTATATAGGGTATAATTTGGAACAGAGCTCCAGTGTAAATAGATATGTTGATGCTGAGTTGCAGTAGGCCCTGGGATTTGGTGTGTGTCCCCCCCGGTGTGTATGTATGCTAGGGTTTGCATGGTGTTCCTATTGCCCTACCTACAGTCACGCAGTATCCTTTTGCCAAACACCTGGAATTATTGTTGGGAGAGGGAGCGAGAGAGGCAGGGTGAGAAAGTGCCGTAATTTAAGTCTCCTAGAAAATCGAACAAGATATATTTTTTTAAGCAATAAGGCCCGAGGGGTTGTGGTATATGGCCAATATATCCCGCGGTTAAGGGCTGTTCTTGGGCACGACGCAACGCAGAGTGCCTGGACACAGCCCGTAGCCGTGTTATATTGCCCATACACCACAAACCCCCAAGGTGCCTTATTGCTATTATAAACTGGGTGGTTCGAGCCCTGGATGCTGATTGGCCCGACATCTGTGGTATATCAGACCGAATAAAACGGGTATGACAACATGTATTTTTACTGCTCTAATTACATTGGTAACCAGTTTATAATTAAGCAATAAAGCCTGAGGTGTGGTGTATATGGCCAATATACCACGGCTAAGGGCTGTGTCCAGGCACTCAGCGTTTCATTCGCACATGGTATCATTGTGATGGCTGATGCGTACTAGGTTTCATTGTGATGGCAAGCGTACTAGGTATCATTGTGATGGGCGACGCGTACTTAGGTATTCATTGTGATGGCGACACGTACTAGGTATCATGTGATGTGGCGACGCGTACTAGGTATCATTGTGATGGCGAAGCGTACTAGGTATCATTGTGATGGCGAGCGTACTAGGTATTCATTGTGATGCGACGCGTACTAGGTATCATTGTGATGGCGACGCGTACTAGGTATCATTGTGATGGCGACGCCTACTAGGTATCATTGTGATGGCGACGCCTACTAGGTATCATTGTGATGGCGACGCCTACTAGGTATCATTGTGATGGCGACGCTTACTAGGTATCATGTGATGGCGACCCTACTAGGTATCATTGTGATGCGACGCCTACTAGGTATCATTGTGATGGCGACGCCTACTAGGTATCATTGTGATGGCGACGCCTACTAGGTATCATTGTGATGGCGACGCCTACTAGTATCATTGTGATGGCGACGCCTACTAGGTATCCATTGTGATGGCGACGCCTACTAGGTATCATGTGATGGCGACGCTACTAGGTATCATTGTGATGGCGACGCCTACTAGGTATCATTGTGATGGCGACGCCTACTAGGTATCATTGTGATGGCGACGCCTACTAGGTATTGATATGTATTATTCACTGTCGCATTAGAAAAGTGTACAACTCCCCTTATTCTTCTCATAGGGTGCATTTGAAATGACACTTTATTCCTCTTAGTGCACTCGTTTTGACAGGAGCCACCTAGGGAGCCTCTGGTCAGAGGTAGAGGCACTACATCAGACAAGGTGTCATGCATCTAACGACAACCAGGGTTTGGCAAGGGGATAAGTCTTTTTAATTTAGACCGTGACGAACCTAACCGCAACAGAAATTAAGTTAAGATGTATTTGCACAGACACTTCATGCACACATGCATACAACACCAGCAGACTGTACACAGCTCACACGGATGAGTGCTACACAAGGAGAATCAACTTCCATAATCCACCTTGTTGAAGGCACGTTATTGCATGTTTTCTTTCTGTGCTATATTGGGTTTTCAATGCGGTATGTTCATTCAATGTTTTCTTTCGTCGTTTTTCCACTTCCTTATCGGCACTATTGAGATTATGCGCCTACCCACAATGCATCACATTCACAGCATCCTTTAATATCTCTTTTTTTTTTTATTTTTTTTTTTTAAATAAGAGAAACTGACATTTTAATTTTTTTACATTTTTCTTGGGGAATTGCAGGGTGTACTTCCTGGTAATATGCTCAGTTGAAAGAATTTACAGGATAAAACAATATAGTAATTTCATGTGGAGAGTTGGGAAATAAAGACATTCATTAGATTAGCGTTGAAAACGTGACCAGCGGTCGAGAAATCAACTAATAAAGTGGAAAACGTTTCAAATTCATAGAATGACAGTAAAACCAGTTAGCTGAAATCCATTGTTTATTTTCCACACGGATGGTGAACCGCTTACATTCACTCTGTCATTTTCGCTCGCTAATCCTGTAGAATCASCAACGGCTCTAATCCAATTAATTWGTTWATTTTTTTTAAACGCTTCCGCATGTCACTTATTACGTTGTCTTAACCTTTTTGTGTTATCTTCAACCTAGGTATTATGGAAGCCTTTTCTTCTTGCTGCTACGTGACTGAAGATGGTTAGATGATATGCCCTTAGACACAGATCTAGGATCAGCTTGCCCTCCCTTTAATCCTGACCTGTAACATTTAATGGGGCAAAAAACAAAACTGATCATAGGTCAGTCTCTGGGTTGAGTTGGAGCCTAAACAGTTTGGTGGTGACAGTTTGACTGACCGGCACTGTGTGAGGAAGCGATACATGTACAAATTGTTATGTCCAAGTCAGTCACAGCTTGTTCTGTGGATCCACTGTTTCCCCTGGTTGAGCAGAACTGGGTTTGAGGTAAACAAAATCAGAATATACAAAGCTGTTTTATTTCAAACTTAATGCCTAAACTTTCATTTTGGAAGGGTATCTGTTAACGCATCTTTAAATAATAATGTTTTACTTGATACGCTAGCTATGAGGACCCTAGTCACTGCACATGTTTATATAGCAAATCATCCCCTATGGTTATATTGTCCTTCCTGACGTGATGTCTCGGTAGGTTGACCCTGTGAGGATGCGGAGCCATGACTTTGTACAATGTCATACCTTGTTATTATGTTCAATCTGCAAAATGGTGATTTTTCATGGTCTGCAAAATGGTGATTTTTCATGGTCTGCAAAATGGTGATTTTTCATGGTCTGCAAAATGGTGATTTTTCATGGTCTGCAAAATGGTGATTTTTCATGGTCTGCAAAATGGTGATATTTAATGGTCTGCAATGGTGATTTTTCTTGGTCTGCAATGGTTTTGGACACGTTGCGCTTTGGTTGACATGCAAAATGTATTGACGTTGGTAAGAGACTAAGCTTGTCATTGATCTAACATGGACAGTTAGTAACAGTAATAGGCTATTATAGGAGTCTATGCACGTTGGTCCTCTAAAGGGAAATGGTTGTCCACAGAACAAGTGTTCCAAACCGACATTTTGAGACTAAATAAATCTTGGAAAACGTGAAAAATTTGMTAAAGAACTTTTGACTCTACATCACTAACAAGTGGAGAAGCATTTATATATCAGAAGTCCTCCTCTTGTTTTTTTCTCTCTCGACTTCTGTGTGCAGTCTATCAACAGACTTCCAGAGAAGTAAAACATTTAAAAAAAACACAAAATAAACAAATATATTTATATTTATGAAGAAAAACAAAATGCACTCCTATTCACTGAAGTGCCAATCCTGACCAACTAAAGACTTGAGGGTGATTTACATATGTCTTTTTGACTTATTGATTCATTTAATTTTCTTAATATTTCCTTGAATGTGCACACATTTTGTGCAAAAACATTGCTGCTCTATTTTCCTYGTCTTATAGTTCCATGATGTGGTTTCTCTGAAAGTGGCATTCTCTACTGCTTTTGCACTGTGGGATTGGGTCAGAATAGACATTTTAAATCGGCCAAAAAAAAAAAAAACTAATTTATTCCATCATGCTGATCCGTCTAACTAAATATTGATGCTCTTTTCTTACAGTTTTAATGCATTGTTGATTTCACTGTGCAGATCTCACACTGATGCAGCTGTGGGACAGACAGTCCAGATGTTCGTTAGAAAGATGCAGGGCCATCAAGTGTAATTTTAGCCTGAGGCAAAGACTGCACTGCACATTAGGGCCCTGAGGTTTTTCCTAGTCRGGTCACATGGTCTGGAAAAGCTCCCGGCCCAGTTTATCAGGTCAGTTATCGTATCAGGCCCAATACAGGGCCACGTTCAGTAGCCAAACGTTACAAATGGAAATGCCACAAATGGAGAGCCAACTTTATTCCATATTCAACATGTTTGTTTTTACATAGAAATATTTCTATCTGAACGTTTGAAAATGTTGCGTTCCTGCTGAACGGGCCCCGGGGTTTCTCCACCTAAACTACCATGTTTGCGCATAATGAGTCTAACCCATCTTATCACAAAGAACTAAACAGCCAATTCAAAATGGACACTACTCACCAAAGTTGTTGTTTTTTACATTCTTTTTTTGATTTTTTTTTTGATTTTGAGCAGCTATACCATTACAWGGATATGGATGGTTCTAGAATATGTTTCAGTGGCATAATCTTCTTGGCTGTCCAGACCCAGTCMATCAACCAAACAACCAATCACTTGTCCTGACACTTCTCTCAGCTATTTCTTGATTTAGCACAAAGACTCAAACACTTCTCTTGAGATGGGAAGCTAAATGGAAGCTAGGTTATTGGCTGAGAATGAACAACCTAACAACAAGTAATGCAATAAATATTCTCCAAAAGTCCGCCATCCCAAGAGGTTTAAGCTGTGTCCCGAAGTGCACCCTATTCCCTATTTAATGAACAACTTTTGACCAGGAGTCCATGGAGTTCTGGTCAAAAATGGTGCACAATATACCCCCACAGTGGAGGTGTCATAATACCCATAAAACCTAGTGGTCAAACAGGGAAATAAATCTAAATGTTTTTTCCACCATTTCATTTTCTCCCATAGGCGATTTTAGAAACACTTAAAATAAGGGCTGTGTTTTGTGTCGGCTCACCCTGGCGTGACATTTTGATAACCGTGTAGATCTCTCTCGGACAAGGTGACTCAATATATTCGGCTCTCTTTTTACTCGCAGAATTCAAAAATACTTAAAGTAGACATCATGCAAGACTACAAATCCCTGCATGCTTTTCCACGTCATCTCTAGCTGACATCTTTACTAACAGGTATTGTGTCAATTTAAAACCTGCACAAGATAGTTCACAGAATTGTCAATTTTAAAGATATGTAGCTAGTTTACTCATTAATCCATTTAGCTAGCATTAGATCATTMATCCAGAGATTCTTACCTTTGCCGTGAGTCGRCAGTCTCSTCCAGATCATCATGGTATTTGTAGTTCTTTATGATAGCCACATTAGCAGCTAATTATCGTTTCATTTTGGTGGGGCAGTACAGGCAAACATATTAAGTCACCTTGTCCGGAAAAGATTTACGCGGTTATCAAAACATCACGCCAGGGTACGCCTACACGGAACACAGCCCTTGTTTTTAAGTGTTCCTAAAAAAAACTTATGTGGGGAAAAATGGATGGTGGGAAAACAATTGGTGCCATTTCCCTGTTTGACCACTATGTTTTATAGGCATTATGACTCATACTGTGGTATGTTTTTATAGAGGGAATAGGGGCATTTGGGAGGGAGTTTAAGACTTCYTATTCAGGTTTTTGCCCTCGAGAGGGCAATTAACAGAGATGACTGGTCAACAGTTTCCTARAACAAATCTGGGATGCAGGAATGTGAAGTAATTTACATAAAAAATGATAATCAAGAGTCCAAGTGGAACTATGTGTATGATTTTATAATTTAGGGGGTGCTTATATTTTGTTCTCTTACACACAAGTGTGTAATGGAATTTTTTTTTGTATTTCATTTTTTTTGTTGCATATTTGACTCCCACTGAGACGACTGCAGGGATTCGGGTCACGGCCAGGGTCGCCATTGTACAGTGCCCCTGGAAATATGTACATTAGCTGAAGGAATCATCCATATTTTGTAATGACTGCTGAAATGCTTTTTAAGGCATAGTAAAGGGATAGGAGTTTTTCCCCTGACCAAATGACAAGRAGAAACTGTGTCCCAAATGGGCACTATATACCCTATATAATGCACTACTTTTGACCATAGACCTATTAGGTCCTGGTCAAAAGTTGTGAACCACATAGGGAATAGGGTGCCATTTGCTCTAGTATCTGTTTCCCTGTCAGGCCTTTTGGTCAGGAACAACTCCTAGGCATGGATTTGAAAAATAATCAAGATACATTTTGAAATGGGATTTTTTTTTTTTTTGTCTTCTGGCCTAGATTGTGTATAACTGAGACAAAGGTGTTTGAAAATCCCAAGCCACGCCTTAGTGCTTGGCTTTGTCAAATAAATTATGCTATCTAGGCTATAATTGTTTACAATGCTACATGTTTATAAAGTGTTTTTTCATATGTCATAACTGACCAGTCCTGATGTATTCTCTGGTCCTCTCATTTCGCTCTCTTTCAATGTATTTATTTCCAAAACAAATCTTTTTTTTCTTTTCTTTTGCTTATGATAACCCATATTATACTGTGACTTGACATTACCGACGGTATGAATGAGTGACTGATACACTTCAACTGAACATGACATACAAACATGAACACAGAAACAAAACAAAAAAAACATAAATGCATTAACAAATATTAGAAATGTATAAAAAAGAAACGTGTCCAGTGGAAACTGTACAAAATAAAATTWWAATAAAATGTTGCAACCCTTTCTCTCCTGTTTTTCCAATTCTTTAACAAGTTTTGAATGACTAAAAGATACTAAAACGTAAAGGTACTTTTGCTGCCGCATGTGTAAGATGTAGACTCGTTGAATTAACGTTTTTGTAGTTCTGAGTTTGGACTACATAACATTTTCCACAAGATTGTCAGTTACGCACTTCCGTGGTTCATTACGTATTTCCTGTGTCGGTTGGCAGGAGGAAAAGCAGCAGGCGACGCCGGAGTGTATTGAGTTGGATCAAGAAGGTAATCAGTCATTTTTATTTTCTAATAGAGTACCTACATCTTTTTCCAAGTATGTATAATGACTGTGCGATATGTGAGGTGTCGTGTTTCTTGGGTGTGTTCCATAGCGTAGAGCTAAGATAGAAAGCTAAATGCTAAGTTAGCTTGCTAACTAATGTTATCTAAACAGTAACGTTACAAATTTCTGTTTAAAGTGAAACTAGTTATGTATTTGGTTGCTAAGAGAAGAGGTCTCGTTTCACTTGCTAGACAAAGATATTAAGTTGACTTTCCAAAATGTTAACTATTCGGGTAGTTAGCTACACTTTGGCCGAGTTGAAATTTCACTTCGTTAGCATACCACATATTTATTCGTTGCTTTGCTTGCTAGCTGTTCGCCATTTCAGATAAATTAATATTGCTTATGTAAAATGTTTAAACACATTTTCTGGTAAGGTGTACTGTCTTGATTTCCGGTGACCAACTAAACTCCACTCCTTGGTGAATGACTTGAGTTCACCATACAGTTGATTTTACACCGCTAACTAATWGGATTAGACTACACTAACACATCCCCATAGACCTTTGGCAGTTTAATTTCTTTATTTTCTCAAGCACAGGTACGTGTTATTATCGTTAGCGAACACTTGCGTATTCGGATCTGTAACTCACGCCACAGTTGGGACTTTTCCCTAGACAAACACAATGCTCGATGAATATTTTGAATAAATATCTGTTTAAGACATTTCATCATGAAGAAACAGGACACACAAGAGTCGTCCACGCAGGGCAGTGATGCAGCACCTGGCACGGTAGAGATGGAGGGAAGCAAGGCTGCAAAAKATGTTCCAGAGACCAGTAGCCCAGAAGACGTTACAGACGCTGGCAGCCCTAAAGAGAAAGAGCAGGACATACCTTCACAAGCTGATGGGGCTGAAATGGCAGGTAAAGTTAGCGCTGTGTGTCATTGGTTGTCACTGATGTGATGGAACTAATGCTACGTTCATGTGCTAGTCTAGYGGCATGTGTATAACTACAACCAGTAGGCAAGTCTGAAATGTCAGAGTTCCAACTAGCATGTGACGCTGCATAATGGCACTAGTCAAATGCAGTCATTTTACAGTGGACTTCTTGTGACTGGGCTGGCTCTTTCTCTCTCTAGTGTTGAATAACTATCACTGCTCCTATCCACAAAGTCAAGTCTGGTAGTATTCAAATCATGAACATACCTCCTCCAGCTCTCAACTGAGCTGGGAACCTTCAACAACACTCATGACCCTGAACGTCTATGTCCACATAGGCAGGACTGTTACGACCGCAGAGTATCACAACTATGGCAGCAGCATAGCTATACATTGATATGTGAAGACTTCCATACAGCCGTTACACCGTAGCTAGTGTAAAGCACATTTTTCATCTAACCTTTACATGGCAATTACTACTGAGGTGAAAGAAATAGTAASGGGACGCCGTACTGGGAAAAACGTGAGCCAATCACAAAAAAATAAAACTTCATTACTGGCTGTAAGTCGCATGAAAGGGGAGTGAATGGACTTGAAAACATATGGAAATACGCTCCCAAATGCTACGTGGATTCGACGACAAGTTACATTTTGCCACAGCGTAGATGTGTGTTCGAGACGCGCGCGCGGACAGCAGTGGACTCGTCAATTCTGTGGGGCATATTTGACCATCACTGAATGTCATTCATTGTAACAATGTCTCYTTCCATTCATCAAAGCCAGGTGTGCAGTTCTATGGATACAGGATGAACGTGCGCAGGTAGCCAGGCTTACAAGATCCTTGTGAAGTGATTCTTTTTCTGGGACAATCGGATGAAAAATGTCTCGCTAGTTGTGTTTCATTGCACAATAAAATAATACATTTTAAAAGTTAAATGACACATCTTTACTATTAGACCAACTGAGTTCCTTTTAAATGATTAGGGATTCTATATGGAAGTATATGATTAGGGATTCTATATGGAAGTATATGATTAGGGATTCTATGTGGAAGTATATGATTAGGGATTCTATGTGGAATTATATGATTATGGATTCTATATGGAAGTATATGATTAGGGATTCTATATGGAAGTATATGATTAGGGATTCTATATGGAAGTATATGATTAGGGATTCTATATGGAAGTATATGATTAGGGATTCTATGTGGAATTATATGATTAGGGATTCTATGTGGAATTATATGATTAGGGATTCTATGTGGAATTATATGAGGGTTTGTGGGTTCTTTGTTGTTCTTTGAGTGTTTGTTTGCTTTGTTATTATAGTTAATGTTTTGGTTTCCCCCTTGTTTGTTTCTTACATACTTCAAAGTCCAATAAGTAATTGTTATTGCTGCATTTAATAATTTTTTTTAAAACATCTTTCTCTACGTACTGTCTAGTGGCTGCCGTTTCCAAACACCGCAGAGTCTGCAGCCCGTCCCACGGTCCGCACTGTAGCAGACCCTGTACCAGTCTCCACTGTAGCAGACCCTACCCAGTCCCCAGTCTCCACTGTAGCAGACCTGTCGCAGGACCACCCGCAGTCCTCCACTGTAGCAGACCCTACCCAGTCTCACTGTAGCAGACCCTACCCCAGTCTCCACTGTAGCAGACCCTCCCAGTTCCCACTGGTAGCAGACCCTACCCCAGTCTCCACTGTAGCAAGACCCTACCCCAGTCCCAGTCTCCACTGTTAGCAGACCACAGTCTCCACTGTAGCAGACCAGTCCCAGTCTTCCACTGTAGCAGACCCAGTCCCGTCTCCACTGTAAGCAGACCCAGTCCCAGTCTCCACTGTAGCAGACCCAGTGCCCAGTCCTCCACTGTAGCAGACCCAGTCCCAGTCTCCCACTGTAGCAGACCAGTCCCAGTCCCATGTAGCAGAAGTCCAGTCCTCCACTGTAAGCAGACCCAGTCTGCTCACTGTAGCAGACCGCAGTGCTCACTATGTAGCAGACCCAGTCTCTCCACTGTAGGCAGAGAACCCAGTCTCCACTGTAAGCCACGAGAGACCCAGGTTTCCCACTGGTT